>NC_071100.1:26115000-26372500 GCF_024256425.1 Clarias gariepinus | reverse complement strand
TTTTTTTTTTTTTTTTTTTGTGGTGCTGTATGAGCTCATAGACACATGATTTCGTAGTATCCACTTAATTGACACGGGAATGTACGAAATCACTATTTGAGCCTCATTCTTTTTTTTTCACAGTATGAGTGATTAAGGAGTATTTGTGAAACAAACTGATGATTATAAAGTGTGTGGAATTTCAGTCTTGCATCTCCAATCCAATAAATACACAAACACACCTTCCCTTACTTTTGCTTGATTCCCCATTGATCAGATTAGGGTTATGTGAAGGTAGAGAATGATTATTCGAATTGCACGGTGTTTGTCTGAGACGCATTGTGCCCCGGCTATCAGCAGGTTATCAGAGAAAGGCCTCTACGTGCTGAACTGCTCAGTCTGGCTTATGTTCTTGCCACCTGCTCCACTGTCTGCTGCACTTGTTGGCTGCCTGTTTTCCCTAGGCATTTAAGCCTCTGGACCTTATACAGCGGGGCTGTGTGTGTGTGAGAGGTTGTATGTGTATTTGCGGATCAGAGGATTAGTGGCCCACTGATGCAGCATAATCTGAGGGCCAAAGAATGCTGGGAACAGACAGAAGCAATCAGCAGCAGACCACAGCTAATGTGGGGCTAAATAAACACAGCCACACACACAAAGTTTTTAGTTTTCTATGTATTTCATTAGCCACAGCATCCTGTTGTTATGTACCACTAGGTGGCGCTGTACATTCTTCTGACTTGGTTAAGAGCAGGTGTTGCACAGAACCAGTTTCATGAGCCATCAGCCATTTATCAAACCTTGTTCAGTGCGATTCGGATGCTGAATGAGCAAGCCATTCAGTTTGTTTTTCAGCACAGAGATTAGCTGATCTGATGAGGACACGGAGGTCTACAGAGAATTTATAAATTGGCAAAAATACAGAGCAGGATTTAGACAAATAGACAGATTAAAACATCAGTTGGAGTGTTTTTCTTAGTGCTGGGAAAGAGAACAATAAAGTCTGGAGGTGTGTGGACAGGGCATGTATCTGTAGAACAGAAGAGCTGTCATGATCATCTCTTCATTCAATAGATGTGCAATTACATCAGGAACTGTGTCAGGGGGCTCATAGTTTCTCTCTCCTCTCTTTGTATATGTGTGTGTTGGGAGCAGTTTTAATACCTCTTTGGTACTCCCCAATTCATACGGGTGAATTCTTCAGACAAAATGACTCCTCTTACATATGAGCTCATGTCTGAAATGAGCTAAACGCTCAAACCTGTCACATCTGAGATGTTATTTATTAGAGCATACTGTATGAAAGTTGCCTGCTTAAACCTTCATGTCAAGCTAAGGTTAATGTAAAGGAATGATTACTATGGTATATTCGAATAGATTGGCTATTGGAAAAATATGCCAGGACACATACAGAAGGCGAGTAATATCAAAATCTGACTTTGATCTTTTCTTTTGATCTTTGGATCAAATGAATTCAAACTAGTTTTCTTCTCAATGATTCTCTGTTATTAATTATTATAATTCCTGTCATATAAATGTCACTTTTTTCTTCTGTCTGAGGCCATTTGTGACATGGGTGACAAAACATTAAGTGAAAGATCAATAAGAGTGAGATCCAGAATAGAATAAGTGTTAATAATATGTGTAAAAAAAAAACATGAGTCATTTATTGATCGTTGACCCTTGCTATGAGCATAGTGTTGTATATGTGTCAAACATTTTATTGCAGGTTTAAGTTTAATATTGAAAATGGAGACCAGTAGCCTTGCACTTGAAATTAAACAACATGAATATTGAAAATTGAATTCCAGTACCATTTACTAGTAGAGTATTATTAGAGATAGGAGAAAAATCAATTCCATTACATATTATGATTTGTGTGTGTGTGGCAGTTCGTGTATTGCCACACTGACGCTAATATGGGTTTTTTTTTTTTTTGGGTGTGTTTTTTTTTCATTAACTTTTTATTTGTATATGTCTGCATTTGAGGTAGTAATATGGTGTAGTCCACCTATAATGCTGTTCACACATTGGCAGGCAGCAGAGCATCCTGTAATGTACTGTAGAAGCACATTATTTGCTAAGTTTCTTTAAAATTCTAACAAAACCTGCAAAAAAAGAAATTATTATAGAATTTATAAAATTGTGATAGTATTTCTAGAATCTTAAATTGAATCGGCATCTCTGTGCCGTGATATGATCGTATTTTCTGGTCCCCGGTGGATCCCATCCTTAATATTTACACTGCATTACACATTAGATGGGTCTATTCCTTTTACATTGATACACACGTACAGTCCATTTCTTTCTTCTATTTTTCTGTCTCTTAGTATAAGTTAAGCTCTCTCTCTTTCTCTTGTGTATTAATACGCAGAGACATCCATGAGATGTCAGAGAATGTGTTTTTGACTTTAGAGCTGGTCATAAGTTGTTTGAACTGTTCAACTGCTACATGGACTCTCTGTTCCAGACCATTCACTGTAGGAAACCCAAATCATACCGACACACACACACATACCCTGAGAACAGAGGTCATGTGAGAATGGGGCAGGTTCTGTTCTTGAAAGGTGTTTAAATGATCAGAATCAGAAACAGCTTAATCGGCTTGGAGTGCTGACACACACACACACACACACACACACACACACACACTAAAGTACATTTGTTTCATTCTTACGTTGCTTAATTTATTACTTAAAGTATTACATACTGTATACAAATTGTTTAGCATGCATAGTCGTGATCTTTCACTAAGATTTGATCGCTGTTTTAGTAAAGTTTTATTTTATATACAGTTTAATTTTATATACAGTTTCATTTTATATACAGTCTGTTTTATCATCTGTTTAGTAGCTTAGTTTGTGTGCCGGTGTTTTTACTGGATCTATGTGCTTATACTTCACTAGCACTAAGCATTTAAATACCGCCATCTATTGGTAAGAACCCATTTTTTTTTTAAACTACATCCCACCACACACATTAGTACAGTACTCCACTGAGCCTGAAAATGCATTCCTCTACAGCCGCAATCACAATCATTACTGCCATGATACTTTTTACTTTACACTCAGATTCGTTCCAGTTGCAGCTTTTGACCTCATGGTTACTTCAGTTTGTTATTGTCTGGTTAAATGTTTTTTGCATTTTAAATTGTTGTACTTCCCCTCTGTGGCCTCACTCCCTTCTAAGTCACATACTGTACCCCCCTCCACGTATTTGTCTCCTGTCAGCACCATGTACATTATACGGGTATCATGCAGCTTATGGCAAAGAGGAATGTTATTTTATTTTACTGAGTACAGAACATTGTATATGGCTGTGATCTACTTGAATGTTTACACACGGATATATATTTAAATTTCCTATGGCGACATTCATATGGCTTTTTATGAATATTTAAAAATAAATATATGGTCATTAATATATATGAATAATTAAATGGTTTATAATAAAACTAAATTTTTATTACAAGATAATTAGGGGTGGAAAGAATACCGTTTCTTACAAATATCTATTATCTTTCTCTCTCTCTCTCTCTCTTTCTCTCTGTATGTTTCAGGCATGTCATGGCTGTGGGACTGGCCCGAAGTGTGACTGCAGTGGTGTAAAAGGAGCGAAGGTGAGTTTCTACGGAATAAATTGGTGCTCGGTTTGCTGTTATTTAATTAAACAAATGCAGATAGAGTAATTAGTGAAATGCCTGAGAAACGCATTACTGGCTGACTGGAGGATGTTATTAATTTGCACTTCTTTAGCTGAGCACTACCAAAATGAACCACGAACAACTTAATAACCATCCATAGTCACGTTCAGATATAGTGTTAAAATGATATATTCTTTTTATGTGTAAAAGTGGTGATATAACAATACCATGTGGAATAAATAAATAAATAAATATTTTACAATCAAAAAGGAAGAAAACTATGGAGTTAAATTTCAATATTCTACTGTTACAAAGACTCAACCTCTTAGCATTAAATGAAAAGTTTTCTGACTTAGAAAGTAGTTAGATTCAGTTCACACTAGAGCTAATTACTGGCTAATGTATTACTGGTATGATATAGGAAATGTTTAAGCAGATTTCTAGGGCTGCAAATTTTACACATTTGAACACATTTACAGTCAGTAATCAATAATGTATTAATAATGAATGCTAATGTTTGTTTTTGGTTTGTTTTATGGAAACAGTCCTAGCAGCACAATTTTAACATACGAGTAAGAATAATAATTTTAAAAAAGATTTTTTTTTTTCATATTATTCTGTTCATTTTCTTTTTTAAATCATTCATTGACACCTTTGGATTACTCTTTTTTTAATAATAATAAAATTGTGCTAATGTGTGTTATTCATAAGAGATGGCACAAAAGAACTTGCTTAAATTCTATTATTTAAAAATTACTAAGCTTTTAAACAGGAGGACTTAAAATACATAGGTAAATTAAAATTCAATTTTCAAATAAAAAACATTCATGTAAAACAATCATCTACATTCTATGATACATATTAAATAATAAAAGTCTTTATAGAAAGCCAAGATCAACATTTACATATGCCAAAACATCTTTATTAAATTGAAACTTTAGTCTTTTTCATTTGTTTTCAGCATTTTTTTACATGCCCTGATACCTGGATATCAATGCCCTTTCTCACAGTTCTATTTTGATTTATTGATTGATTATTGCATAAAGGGTTAATTGGTGCGTGACACTCTGAAGCGCGATAATATTATGTTTTGTTGTTTAACATTTTCCATCTATGTCATTCTGTTTTGCGTGAGCAGATTCTGGCATTCATGTGTACACATTGTCATTATAGTTCATTTTGTGTGCCCTTAAGGCCTGACAGAGCTAAGCTCATACCTGTTCCTTGTACCCTACAGCTGCAGGGTGTTGGGAGGTCTAGTTCATCGTTGAGATGTTGCCAGGACAATGTTTTCTTTTTTCCTTTACTCTAAGTGCCACTACAGAGTGAGGTTTACTGTGTGTGGTTTCTAATGTCTCAACATGACTCCTTTCATGTCTGGACTTTCCCCACTTTTTTTCTTTTTACGAGAAGTCTACCCTTTTTCCCATTTCCTTAAGATAATAATATTAATACACATCCATCCAATGTGTAGAAAAACAATATCTTTCCAAGACTGCATTCATCATAGATATTTATGTCCTTTTTGATCTTGACCTTATTTTACAGCCTTTGTTGTTTTGTGATAAATGGGCTGCTAGGTCATTTGAACAGAATAATAGACTCTTATATATTATGTTAAGTTCTGTCGTCTCAGATAACCCCCCATCATGGGGCAGACCACAAAATACAAGCTTGGGTGACACAGACGTCTGCCATACCCTTTAATCTTTCATTTCTAGGGAGGAACTAATATTGTTGTGTGTATGTGTGTTTGCAGGGTGATAGAGGTTTCCCAGGTCAGACGGGTCATCCAGGTTTACCAGGGTTTCCCGGACCAGAAGGGCCGATTGGATCTCGTGGAGAAAAGGTCAGGGCTCAACTTGGTGTCAAATAATATAATCAGTTCTATGTTACATTATTATTTCTTAAGATGCAATCACAAACAAAAGGGTCCTTGTCGCATTGTAGGCATTTTACTAAAACAATCACATCTGGCTCTGTGCATGCAGAGTTGTGTGGTAGCTTTGAGCACTAGTGAGACAAATGCTTGCTTTATGCTACACACTTTATAAACATGATTGTAAAGGAATGATGTGGAGAGATCACACTTAGTTTGCCTGTAATGTGAATGTACTATTATTTATTTAAATAAAATATTATTTATATTTTATGAAACATGATTCTATTTTATCCACACTTTCCCCCCAGGGTGATGATGGACCTTCAGGACCAGCTGGACCTAAAGGAATAAGAGTAAGAAAGTGTCATAGACAGCGATGCTCGTTAAACTAATTGTGTTTTCTGTTTATATAAGCTAACTGTGTCTTTTTGCAGGGACCTCCTGGACTTCCTGGATTTGCAGGGACACCAGGAATTCCAGTGAGTACTACTGGTGTGATTTATAGTAACAATAAGATGCAAGAACGAAACAGCAACAACACAAATTTAAAGAGAGTTTAAAAGCCAAGAAGTAAAAAAAATTAGGAGCCAAAAGTAGCAAATAAGACACACCATAGGGAAAAAAGCTAAAAGTTAAAATCAGATTTTTAAAATAAAGTTATAAGAAGCTTTATACTTTTTTTCTAAATATGAAACTCCTAATTTGTGTTCTTGGCAGAGGCTATAAGAAAGTGTCTTAGGGTTTACAGCAATGCATGTAATTGTATTTGAGAAAGGGGGTAATCAGCAAAAGAGTCAATGTGCAAGAAAATGAATATATAGAAAAAATAATATTAGGAAGAAATGCAACAGGCGACCAATCATTTCTTACAGATGAGTACCGGCGATAAGCGCCACGCCAACAGGTTCTATTCCAACTTTCAGTTCTAATTTGTTTCTAGATTTAAAAAAAAAAGTATATATATATATATATATATATATATATATACTGTATATATATATATATATATATATATATATATATACGTACAAGTTTGCAGCTACAACATGAAAATACCTAGGATGGCAGGCTTTGTTTTTGTTAAAACAGATAAAATAGAACTGTGTATGATTTAATGTTAAACACATGATTTTTGTACACATATCATACATGAACAATATTAGCAACATCTGATATATTTATACAGATTCTGGAGAAACAAGAAACCATTCCACAACCAATTAATAAATAATTGAGGAGGATTGCTGTTTAGCTTCTATCTTGCCAGTTACAACGGTTCTGACTATGTGTGTCCTTTTTTTTCGATTGACAGGGTCTTCCGGGAATGGATGGGCCTCCAGGTCCAAAAGGAATTCCTGGATGTAACGGAACAAAGGTGTGTATCCTGATAAACGCTAATGTGTTGGAGTTAAGATGGAAATTGCTTAAGAATATGAATGAACACTGATGATTTATTGAAGGTCATAATTGAGGTTAATGTGATTTTGTAGGATGATATTTATGAAATTATGATGCTCTGTAATTATATAGTGTGATACACATCCAAAACCAAATCAGTTAAATAGAACTTTCAAACATCTTTTTTTTTATTTTTAAGTCTGGATCCCATTTGGTGGATTGTAAGTGTCACCAACTATAACATTTGACAATTTCCACAAATGACAAAGATGTGATATACAAGAGAGAATTTTGTGCAGCATTTGAGAGTTGCTTCTGATTTAGGGAACAGTTATCAAATCTCATTCCGACAAACTCACAGCCTCAGGGCAGACAAAAGCTCGCACCCTTGGTGCTCTTTGGTGCCCCCTTGAGGGAGGTGTGTGGATGATTGGGAACCATCGGTGTAGACATTTAAATCAGTCTGAATGAATGTGTAATGAATAGCAACTTACAGTATGTTTATGTTGTGATGTGTTTGATCATAGGGTGAAAGAGGATTACCAGGAAGTCCAGGTTTCCCAGGTTTAGATGGTAATCCAGTAAGTGCTCTTTCTCCTCACTTTGGATTTCTGGAGTGGATTAAACAACTTTGTAATCTAAAATTTTTGCTTCTTTTATTTGTGTTTCTCTCCTTCCTAGGGACTACGTGGTGATCCCGGACAGAAGGCAAGTGTTTTTCTAAACAACTTGCTTTACTATGTACAGTATAGCGAAACCAGACCTTCCTTCTTTTTTATAAATTTGTTTGTTAGGGTAAAATCAGTAATGTTGCTTTGTCTGGTCTAGTTATATATTATAGTTATAAGTAATTATAAGTATTAAACAAAAAAAATTAAAGAACATACAAACTAATCGATTGATATACACATATGGTAAAATATTTAACATATAAATACATTTATATTTAGATGAGACTAAAGGATGTAGGTTATGTAAGACTGTTTTAATATACAATACATTTTCGATAAAATATTTCATGAAATGGAAAATAACTAGTATAGCCTTCCACTTTGTCCTGGCAGGGAGAGCCTGGTGATGTCATCCCTTTAGAAACATCAGGAACACCAGGAGGACCAGGAAGCATCGGTCCCCCAGGCCCCAGAGTATGTCACTTTCCACATGTCAAACTGTCAGACCGAATATTTGTAGAAATTTTGTTCTATAAATAAATATGAAAAACTTCACAGCCTGCTCGTGTGGGTAAGCTAGCATAATTGATTTGTATCTTATAGACTCCAATGAGCATCCTGTGACAAACCCACCTGTGTGTATATTTGTGTAGGGGGATCCAGGGACACCCGGATTGCCAGGTCCTATTGGTCCTCAGGGTCCGAGAGGTTATGATGTATGTTGATATTTTTCTAACCACTGACTATATCACGTTTAATCTCTAACTGTGTGTTTCATAAATGTTCTGTCCATGTAATGATTTCTTTTTTTGCCAAATCAGGGGCTTCCAGGTCCCCCTGGTCCACCTGGGCCGAAGGTAAGCTGTGTTTTCAATGCCATGCCATGGCAGAGTGTCATTTAAGCATACTTCTAAAATCTGGTTCAGAGCTTTTAAACGATTCTCAATTTTCTGCACTGCTGTTTTTGCATAGGGAAATATGGGGCTGAATTTTCAAGGTCCAAAAGGAGAGAAGGTACAGCAATGACTCATTAGCACAAAGTCTGAATAATACAGCGTTCATGAAAATCTAAACAAATTAAGTTTTAAGATCAGCTCTATTGGGTGTAACTGTCTGTGAATTTGTGTGTGCGTGTGTGTGCACGCAGGGTGAAACAGGCTTGCAGGGACCTCCTGGGCCTCCAGGGCAAGTCGACCAACTTACAGCTGAAGATACCACAGTGATTCATCGAGGAGAGAAGGTACAGTAATAATGATCTTCATTTGAAAAAACATTTCAAAACATTTGATGACGGCAAACTAGCATCAAAAGGCAAGTTTCTTGCAAGAAGCAGAACGTAATTGTAAAAAGGCATTAACAGTCGTCAGAAGGTCAGGCAATCGGTAAACATGCTAGCGCTAGGCGAAGCTTAACAGGGAATTAGTGATGTCATGCGGGTACTGCAGCTTTAAAGCCTGTGTAATGTAACTTCAGATGAAGCTGTATATTAACGCTTATGTTCTTTTCTTGTAATGACATCAACATTGACTGGAAGCATTTAAAACAACATATATCTGCCTACAAATAGTATTCAACCTTTTTATTAAGACTACAATAAAAACAGTAACATGCTTTCAATAATTAGTTATTTGATATGGCTTACATCTGTGTACATAATATTTATTACATATTGTTTTAGAAGGTGTTTAAAAACGCAAGCAGGAGTTCAAGATTGAAAGTCTAATAATAATAATGTGACTCTCATGACAGTTTAGTCACTGGTTGTCAATTGAAACCAGTTTAAACTCGAAATGCCTTCTCGGTTCTCTGATCCCACCTTGTGTAGCCAGTGACAAAAATTGATGGCGAGTCTGCCATCTTTAAGAATGCAAAAGGAGTGAAGAGCTACAGCTCGATTAGCTTGCCATCTTCTGCCTGTTATAGTATTCAACTTTGTGATGACTTGAGTATAAGCAGTTTCTAGTTTATACCGCTAGATGGTGCCACAGTAACTTTTCACATTATCCACTAGATGGCATCAGCAAACTTCTTTAATATGTAGTGATGATTTTGACTATTATTTAAATTGAAAGGGAGTATAGAGAAATTCATTGGTGAGTTGAACTTTAGACATATGTTTAATTTTTACATATTTTAGGCAATCTTAAGACTGGATTTTTGGTAAAATATATACATATATATTTTAGGGAGACCCAGGGCCACCTGGACCACCTGGACTTGCGGGCCCCACTGGACCACCTGTATGTATTTAAACTTCTGCTATATAAATAGATTACATATATGCCAAGGATGTCATTAGTTAATTGATATTGTTCATTCTTTTTTATATATAATGATGGTTCTTTCTAGATTAAAGACATCTCTAATATGACTGCTTTTGATTAACAGGGCCCAGAGGGTGGTCCGAAGGGTGAGAAGGGAGAACCAGGAGATCCTGGAAAGAGGGTGAGGATTGAACTACTGTACACTTCCTGAGAGAAAAACTACATTCATTATTAACGGCAGGTGAACTCACTGTTACCCTCGTTATTCCTTTAGGGTAAACCTGGTAAAGATGGGGACCCTGGCCCACCTGGAATTCCGGTGAGATTTCTGTGTGCATACATGGACTATGGCAGGAATACACTATGATAAATGATTTTTAGTACATGATGCTCTCTTTCTCTCTCTCTCTCTCTCTCTTTCTCTCTCTCTCTCTCTCACTCTCTCAGGGTGTTATAGGAGACCCAGGTGAAGCTGGTTTTCCAGGAAGTGCTGGAGAAAGAGTAAGATTTCAGGCCACTCATTTATTTGTCGTTTTGTAGACAGGGAAGTTAAAAGGTTACAGTATCACTTGTGATTTGTGATTCCCTCCTTGTCATATATAAGTTAGTATGAATTCAGTATCTCTTTATAGAGAAGGTTGAGACAGTGGAGTAATTAACCTCATGTTCACTTTTAGGGTGAGAAGGGTGAGCGAGGACTTCCTGGACCGCCAGGCGTGGTACGTTTTATATATATATATATATATATATATATATATATATATAATAATTATTATTATTATTTTTTTTTTTGTGTGTGTGTGTTTTATTTCGTCATGAAATATACAACAGATCTCATCTTATTAATTCCTTATTTAGGTGATTCCATCCCAGAACCTAATAGGACCTAAAGGAGATCTTGGGCCTCCTGGAGCTCCTGGAAGAAAAGGAGAGCAAGGATTAACTGGTATGGCTTTTTCAAATGCAATATTGTGCTTGTTGCTCTGCAGCTTGTTGCTCTGCAGCTTGTTGCACTTTTTAGCATTACAACCAGACATTAGAATAACATGTAAGTTTAAATGTATACATAATGGGCATCTAATTGGGTCACTGTTGATTTCATTAGATGAGTGAAAGAAGAACTGTGTGAAAAATAAACTGCAGAATCTATTTCCTCACTGACTCATTACCCCATCGAAGGCCATGCTGAATTTAGTTTTCCACTAGGGATGATAAACTGGAAAGTGTTCCATTATATCCAGTTGTATTTTTTTAACGCATGTAATTTTTTTAAGGTTTAGACAAAATAAATGCTCAAATCGGCATTATGGTGGGTTGGTGGGTTAGTGGCTAGCACTGATGCCTTGCACTTTAAGGGTCTAGGTTCAATTCCTACCTTGGGTTTGTCTGCATGCTTGGTGGGATTCCTCTGGGTACTTCAGTTTTAAAGTATTAAACAAGTAGCAATAAATGCAACATTATAATTAAGCAGTATCACTCAAGATGTTGTGCTAAGGATCGGCATCCAACAGAATTATCTTGAGTTTGATGTTGCGTTTATATAACAGTTCCACAAACATCATTTATTATCAACCGATTATTATTATTATTATTATTTTTATTTAACCAGTTATTTTCCTCATCAAACATGTATTCCTCACTTCTGGAACTAACTAAGCATGACTGCCGAAGCTAGCTACTGACAGTTAGCGACCAGCAGTTAGCGTAATTAACAGGGCTTAATTAACTGTTCTACATTTTTACCAGTACAACGTAGCCAAGAGGTAAAGTGAATAAACCTGGGAGGTTGTGGACAGTCTTTATGTCTTTACTTATTCTGCTTTAAAATCTTAGCTAGATGAATTTTTCGGATTCTGTGGTTGAATCCCAAATAGTGTAAATGGAAAGATAGGTTGTTTAAGATGACATAACATTATCGGACGTGTTTTAATGTGGATTTTGGCAGGCAGATGCTCAGCACTGTACACACTACAGACCCACTTTTATCCATGCTGGAGACTGACAGTGTGATTAATGATAGTAACACCTGTGATGTGGAGTGATACATATACAGTAGTTCAATGTCCCAGTTCTGTTCACTCGTGGTGTGCCTCTTATCCAGTCAGATTTATTTGTCAGAACTTACTCTTGGATAATAAATTTAATAGAACAAAGACTTGAAACATAACTCCTGACTTGCCCTTACAAAAGTGACATGTAAATATTTCTCTAATTTACACAAATGTATGACTGTAATTTTTGAGTGTAATATTTAATTCATCCTTACCTGTTAACGATCATTTACAGGTGTCCAAGGCCCACCAGGTCCACAAGGTCGTCCAGGTGAGAGTACTTGATGTTTTGCTATACAAAGAGTAAAATATTTTATGCAACTGCACTGGTTAGTCATTGTTCACATGTGTTCCTAAATGCTATATTTTATCATAGGAATCGGAGGTCAAGGCCCACCTGGCCCCCCTGGTTATCCAGGAGAGAGAGGACAGAAGGGAGATCATGGATCGCCTGGGGCTTCTCTTCCAGGTTCTCCTGGCAGACCCGGACTGCAAGGTTTACAAGGACCACCGGGACCTCCAGGACCTCCTGGATTTTCCAATGGTGGTGAAAATTGCCTCCCAGGTCCTGCTGGTCTTCCAGGCCTAAATGGGGAACCTGGTTACCCAGGAGAGACTGGCCAAAAAGGCAGGATTCTACTTAATATTAACGCTCAATGGACACTTACTTTTACTAAATGTTAAAACAAACCTTAAATGAGCATTAGTTCATGTGCTGTTTGTTTTGCAGGAGAAAAGGGGGACACATGTGTAAATTGTATAACAAATGGCAATCTTATCCCAGGACCACGGGGTCCACCTGGGCCCCCAGGACCCTCAGGTAAGAACTTTCCCATCTGTTTTGTTTAAAGAACATTATGAATTTTATTTAATTGGAACAGACTTTTTGAATGAAACATTTTGTCATGGATATTTTGTTAGGTACTATGAGATTTAATAATTTTTTGAAACTACATTTAATGATTATTTGTTTATAATACTGGTTAGAATTTTATTCTCACTATGGGAGATCCAGCGTGCTGCACTGGCAGAATTTCTCCAGATAAAAAAGACAAATCCAAATCTGGGTTTCACGAAAAAAAAATGGGGTGTATACAGTATTTTTTTCAAAATTATATGCAATATTCTTTATTTACTTTATACATTTGTACATGGTTTCTGCAGGGATCACATCGGGTAGATGAGTAGGATATACAAATCTGGCCTTTAAAAAACGCACGTTTTGAGCATAGGGATCCCGCGACTTGCCGCGGCTGTGCGCGGCAAGCTGTGAAAATGCCCTTCATTACCTGTAGGGGGCAGTCGTGTTTCAGTCTGAAGTATTGTGTGTTCACTGAAGCCGAAAAATGTGTTATGTCTCTTAGGCGCCCATTGACAGCAAGCGACAGAGCTCATAAACGTGTCACAAACTGATATGTATTTATTCTTAATTTTCTTCTCTCCTTCAATGATGGTACTTCTTTGACTGCATTTTCTTAATTCAGAATGATTATTATTAGTAGTAGTAGTGCTCCGAATTTATTATTGTTATTATTCTTATTAATATTGTAACGCACCCGCGCGTGTGTGCAAAAGGACTACAAAGATGTATGATATGGCACCTCATGGCAAAGAATTCTCTGAGGATCTGAAAGAAAGAATTATTGTTCTACACAAAAATGGCCTAGGCTATAAGAAGATTGCTAACACCCTAAAACTGAGCTGCAACACCATACAGCGGTTTAAAAGGACAGGTTCCACTGTGCCATACTGAAGAAGAGCATGACCCCCTGCCTTCAGAAACTGGGCCGTAGAGCAGTATTCCAACATGATAATAACCCCAAACACACTTCCAAGACAACCACTTCCAAGGGGAAGAAACTGAGGGTAAAGGTGCTGGACTGGACAAGCATGTCTCCAGACCTAAACCCTATTGAGCATCTGTGGGGCATCCTCAAACGGAAGGTGGAGAAGCGCAAGGTGTCTAACATCCACCATCTTCATGAAGTGATCAAGGAGGAGTGGAAGAGGATTCCTGTGGCAACCTGTGAAGCTCTAGTGAACTCCATGCCCAAGAGAGTTAAGGCAGTGCTGGAAACTAATGGTGGCCACACAAAATATTGACACTGGGCACAGTTTGAACATTTTCATTTAGGGGTGTACTCACTTTTGTTGCCAGCAGTTTAGACATTAATGGCTGTGTTGAGTTATTTTGAGGGGACATCAGCTTTACACCATTATACAAGCTGTACACTGATTACTTTACATTCTATCAGTTTCATATCTTTAGCCTTGTCCCTTGAAAAGATATAATAAAATATTTACAAAAATGTAAGGGATGTACTCACTTTTGTGAGACACTGTATATTGGGTCATATTAGTAAAACAAAGAAACAAAGAAAAGAGCATCAAGACAAACAACATATAAATCTATAAAGGCAATATTTTAAAAAGAATGGCAATAAACTGAACAGGTAAGCTAAAATGAAATCAGTAGCAGCATTAGCTTACGCTAGTAAACTAGTTACTTATTTTAATTTTTGTGGTAGTCAATATTAATACGAAATAATGCTGAGAAACCTTATTTTGAATTAATATTGACTACCATAATAATTACTAGCATGAGTTAATGCTGCTACTAATTTTATTCAGTTTGATTGCCATTCTTTTTACTTGGCTCTGGTACAGTAGATCAGGGGAGACGTGTTGGTCATCATCAGCAGGCACTGGTTCATCATCACTGACAATCTGTCTTTTCCTATTAAAGTGTTTAGGTAAAATTCCACCCATACAAGGGTGACAAATATGCAAAGAAAAGAATCAGAAAGGGACAAATACTTTTTTTATGGCACTGCACATGTAGTCAGATTGTTCCACTGGGATTAAACTGTGCCAGGTGGAGTTAAAGCACTTTCAAAATCATACTAAATACACTGATATATGAATAACTTTGAATGATGAATGCTTTTTAACACCCTTGTGACTCAATAAGAGACAATGCAAAGAATATTTTCTAACATCATGTAAATGATACATTTTGGCAGTATTGTCTTGCATCTTTTAAAATACATGAATAAATAAAAAATCACAATACTGACAAAATGTCTCATTTTGCTGTCAAACTGTTTATAAGCCTCCTGGGTCTCTGTATGACTGGTGCTGCTGGACACTGGAAAATATTGTAGTTTTATATGTTGTTTGTCTTATTATTCTTTCCTTTGTTTTACAAATATGACCCAATATATGTTCGGTGAAAGTTTGTTTTACGTTTTTGTATTGTGTTATATTTTTATACTAGTAAGTAGTTTTAAAAAAATTTATCTCCACTTGAATGAGCCAGTGTATTATGATGTGGGATGTGGTGCGCTGCTGGATCCAGCCTCACTATCCCTGACCTGTCATAGGCAGAATCTGTTCATTTGAAGCATTTTACAGCATTTACCTCTAAAGCGTTTTCTTATTTTCGCGTAACCTTTTCTTCTTCCTCCTTTTTATTAATGGAATTTATTATTAAATTGCTCAGAAAATTCGCTGCATCGAAAAAGGATTAATATCTAAGATGCCCACATGTGTGAACAAAGAATACTAAGCCTAATACAATATTGTTTCCAATGCTGAAGCAAACATAATTTTGTTTTAGTCTATTCTTTGAATACAAGACGACAGCGCACTCCGAGGTGATTTTGGGGGGGGGGGGGGGGCATGGTGGAGTCTCGCCCGGGGAGCAATTCAGTGTACAACCGCCACTACCTATTCTCCACCACATCACGTACTTCCCGGACCTCGGACTAAACTCCGCGCCTTGCTTTTATAATGTGGAGCAAGCCCGAGATCATATTAAAGGCGCCGTGACAGGTCATCATAATTTTCTTTAATAGTAAATAATGACCTCCATTGCACTGTACCGCAGCTGGCAAAACCTTATGAAATACAAGTTAAACATTAAACGAATTTACAAAACTTTATGCGTGCGGTTTAGCTCTGATTCTACGTACAGTAGGAAAGTAAAGAGGAGCAGTGGCGGACTGGCCACCTGGAGCACCGGGAGTGGGCCGCTGGCCAATGTGGGCCAGCCCAGTCAGTACGCAAATATATGTTTATTTAAAAAAATTACGGAAACTACAATATTGCATCTCTTTTCTATAAATATGGATGCGCAAGTGCGCCACCGACAAGGAGCATGTGTTTATGTTACCACGGATGTATCGCCCCCCCCCACTTTTATTTAAGCACACTCACAATAACGAAAAAACGTGATTTTGTAAATGTTTGAAAGCAAATAAGGTGCGCTGTTCTGTATTGTTTTTTGGTAAACTTGAGCACGTCAGAAAATGAACGCAAACGTTTTTTTAAATGGTCAGTCAGTCTGCTTGCTGTTTTCCCGACACGTTCATAATCATTAGTCTACTTCTGCCGGTGTACATTTCATGAATATGTTTAGTTTTATTTGTATTTACAGTATCATTCTTATTTTTTAATGACTTCGTAGCTAAATAATATGTCAGTAAAAAAATACAGTGGTACCAGGAACGCCCCCGAGTATGAACAAATCGATTCACGACCAAAGAAATTGCCTAAAACCCGTGCTTGGAACATGACCCAGGAACTGCCATTGAGAGCTACCGCTATCAGCTGAACAAAGGCACGAGTGCATCACCAAGCATCAAGTTTGCACATACCGCAGTCACAGATTGCTCATATGATAAAATAACTTTGTTCAAAGTGGAGTGAAGTCAAAGCCTTTGCCAAGAAGTATCATCTGAATAAAACTGTGATTAACAGACTAATTTCTCTTCTCCGTTCCTTCACAACAGCAAGGTTCCGTAAGACTCATGCGTTGTTAGTACATATGCTGTACAGTTTTTTTTTTTCGTGCTGTATTATTTTTGTATAATTGAAACTCTTTCATACTTTGTTTTATGTTTTGTGATATAAACAAAATAAATCAAAAGTTAAAATAGTTCATAGTGATGGAGAACTATTCCTATGGGAAAAAAACGGAATCAGTCTCCGAACAAGTCGGATCACAAACAGAATTTTGGGGTGAATTACCGAATCAATTGTACACAGTTCAATTTCTTTTAAACAGTCTGTATGTTTGGTGAATTTTAAAGGAACTGAAAAGTAACATTTAAATATTTTTTTCTTTCTTTTTTTGCGTTAAAAACAACCTGAGATTTATTAAAAAGAGAAACATATGCCAGCTCCTAAAACCATAGTTTTATGGACCATATCTTGAATTACAGTAAGTAAAGATTTATTTCCTGCACATTAAGTGATACCACTTCTATTACAGGTAGTGCTGGTGTCCCTGGTTTTAAAGGAGACAGAGGATTCCCAGGCAGCCCTGGTCTCATGGGGCCCCCAGTAAGTGTTTTCACTTTTACAATTAGGTAAAAAGAGCTGGCGCAGGTTGTAAACACTTCTGTGACATTTTCTAGGGTTTACAAGGACTACAAGGTATACCTGGAATACCTGGAGAGAAGGGGGAGCCTGGTGAAGCAATTCCCTTTGATGGTATGAAGGGGGACAAGGGAGACCCAGGATTCCCTGGTCCTCCAGGTCTGCCTGGCCGTGATGGGACGCCTGGTCGAAATGGGGTTCCTGGACCACCTGGTCCCAAAGGCGCACCTGTGTGTATCTACTATAACAGATTGTCACTCAATCAATGTTGTTTTTATATTTGTCATTTTTTGTGTAGGTCAGGAAATTGTTGTACCTAACAAATTGGTTCTGTGCTTGTTCCTTTCAGGGTTCTTCAACAATTAATGGTGAACGTGGCCCTCCTGGAGAACCTGGATCCCCAGGTCCTCCTGGAGACAGGGGCATCACTGGTGCCCCTGGATTTGGCCAGCAGGGACCTCCTGGAGAGAAAGGATTCCAGGGTGTGTCAGGAAGTATAGGACTTCCAGGACCACCAGGTGAAATCACAAACAAGGCACAGTCAATAAGATGGGGTTGACAATCAAAAAGCTGACCTTGCCTTAGTGTCACAATTATATGATAATAATTCTAAACCTTTATGTCATCTGGTAGGTCAGAAAGGTGAACCAGGTCACACTATATCTGATAGAGGGCCACCTGGACCCCCTGGAAATAAAGGAGACCCTGGTCCCCAAGGAAGTCCAGGTAAATAGGTTGAAATTTCTAACCAGTTGAACCTTTAAATCAATTAATTATTGCTAAAATTAGTTGCAGAGATAGTAACAGATTTTAAAACATAATGTAAGCAGTTACATTGCCAGTATTTTATAGAATCATTAAGGAAATTGAATTAATAAGTTGGCTGCAAATAGAGAATTTAGGAATAGTCCCAAATCTTTTCAGTAAAGAAGTTTATCACAAAAGTAAAAAAATTACGTAACAGAGTTTTTCTGTGTTAATAAATTATCTTCTATCTGTACAGGTGACTCAGGCCAACCTGGCTCCCCTGGCTTCCCAGGATTACCTGGCCAAAAAGGAGAACCTGGTCTCTCGGGTATAGGCTTGCCAGGCCCACCAGGTCCTAAAGGTAAATCCTTAATGTCCATGAATATCTGGATTTAATATCTGTTAGGACGCATCTTAACTGACTGTGTAAACACATCATAAATGATAACAAAAAAACGTCACTACTGAACACATTTTTTAGGATTCCCAGGTACTGCAGGAATTCCTGGCAACCCTGGCAGACCTGGATCTCCTGGTGTTGATGGACAACCTGGTAGACCTGGAGCTCGAGGACCTAAGGTACTGTTAAACGAACAAAAAAATGAATAGCAAAGCAAACTTTTTAGATTTAGCTCTAGTTAAGAAAACTGTGCTAAAATAAGTTAAGAGCATCTAAGTTGATCTTGTAGCCCTAAATTTATAATGAATAGATTTTTAGAGCAAATTCTGAAAATTTCTAATGATTGCCAATGTGTGTATCAACAGGGTGAACCCGGTTATGGGATCCCTGGGCCTCAAGGCCCCCCAGGTTTGCCTGGTAGTAAGGGTTTCACCGGGGCTAAAGGTGATCCTGGGTTCCCTGGAAATCCAGGCGCACCAGGACGACCCGGTATTGATGGTCCTCCTGGCTTCAAAGGTACAGTCCTAAACAGTCGATGAGTTTTTCCAGTTATGTTAGCTTTTTTGTGGTCCATAATATGTGTAAATATAATAAGACACAACTCCCATTTTTTCACAGGTGATACTGGTCTACCTGGGCCTGCGGGTTCACCTGGCTCTCAAGGTCTTCCTGGTTTTGGCTTACCTGGTTCACCTGGACCTCAAGGACCCCCCGGACCTATGGGAAATCCTGGTAAGTGTTCTAAGGTTTAAAACCTTTATAAAGTGTGTTATCTTTGATTTATTTGTGAGCTGCTGTAGGTATCAGTGTTTGCATTTGTGAGAAATTTAAGTTATTGTATAGGTATTCCCGGTTTTAATGGTGAGAAAGGAGACCCTGGTTCCCCTGGACTGGATATTCCAGGTATTCCTGGTGACTCTGGTAACCCCGGATTGCCTGGACAACTTGGTCCTCCTGGCCCTCCTGGGAACCCTGGAACCCCTGGCCAAGATGGATTACCTGGATTCCCTGGTATGCCATATACTGTAGACAGCATCTAAAACATGGATACTCACTTTGTGTGACACAGTATAACTTTAACTTTGAGCTCCCCTTTACTGTCAACTGCAATTGCAGGGCAAAAAGGAGAAATGGGTGTAATGGGTGCTCCAGGACCTGCTGGGAATCCAGGCAACCCTGGTGCTCCAGGATTTCCTGGACCAAAAGGTATGCCTTATTTTATTAATATTACCTAAAAGCCATACACCTGTTGTGGGTTCACATTTTACTTGTCTGCCCTGTAGGTGATAGTGGTCAGCCAGGACGTCCAGGAGAAACAGGTTTAAAAGGAGAAAAAGGATATAAAGGTGAACAAGGTTTAAGAGGCCCAGCTGGTATCCAGGAGGTTGTAAAAGGATTAAAGGGAGAACCAGGACCTCAAGGCAAGTGTTGTCATGTGACCCAAGGGCCTATCCAAATATAATTGGGTCCACTTTACCCCTGGATATATACAGATACTATATTTTTTACATCCAAATAATTTGATGCATTTACATTTAAAAATTAAATTACTTACTTGGTTATTATTATTGTATATATGTTTCTTATGCAGGAACTAGTGGATCTCCTGGATCGAAAGGTATTCGTGGCCTTGCAGGAGATCCAGGTAACCCTGGACAGGATGGACTCCCTGGGCCACCTGGACCCTCAGGTAACTCAAGCACTTTATAACGTGTGCACTGTATTGACACAGTTTAGTGTACAGTATATATGTTAAAAGAAGGCTGTCTTGTAGGTCCCAAGGGAGATCCTGGACTTCCAGGAACACCAGGACTCTCTGGTGCTCCAGGCCCGAAAGGCAGCATGGGCGAAATGGGATTCCCTGGTAAGACTTACAAAAGCAAAAGCTCCGTCCACCAGTATTAATGACATAGTTATTCCAGACTAATTAAGTATCTTTTGGGATAGGACCTTCTGGTGTTAAAGGAAGCCCAGGTCAACCTGGGCGAACTGGACAGCCTGGATCTCCTGGAGCACCAGGGTTCCCTGGAGTGAAAGGAGACCCTGGAACACCAGGATTTGGGCTACCAGGTGCTACAGGACCGAAGGTAATAAGAGTATTTTAATCCCAACAATTAAACATTTTCAATTTAGTAGATAATTTACATTTATGAAAGATGAGCAGAAGGGCGTTAACTGTCTCTTTGTGCACAGGGTGAACCTGGGTCTCCTGGTGTCCCTGGAGCTGCAGGGCTAAAAGGTCAACAAGGGCCCCCAGGAATTCCAGGCATACCTGGAAGCCCTGGCCCAAAAGGGGATCCTGGCCTCCCAGGATTCCAAGGTACAGTACTGCCTAAATAAATTCTATCTGATACTGTCAATAGTCAAAAAGTGTCATCCACTAAAATAAATTATTTGATTTAGCTGTTATAGAGACACCTGGAGTTTCAGATAAAGTTAGATAGTTGAAAAGTAAGAATTTTTCTAACATTACAGTCATTGTTATTTATTTACACGTTAAACATAATGTATCACACAATGGTTTTATTTTCTATTTTAATTTTTTTACCAACTAATCTGATGGCAATTAAGAAAGGGTTTACCATGTTTTGTGATTTGTTTAATATTATGGAATTAATTATTGAATGTTATGGTAATGCAGCAGCTCAGTAACACAAGAGAACCCATATCCTATAAATTTTCTAACTTTGCATGATTCTGTAATATTCAGAGCCTATTTGTCAAATATTGGCCTAACAGATCAGTCAGATGATTTATTACTTTACCAAGGGTTTTACATCATGAAAAAATTGATGTTCCTATTGGCTTTAGGTGCACCTGGTGCTACTGGTCCTAAGGGTCTGGATGGAGTCCCAGGTGCCTCAGGTCTAGCAGGAGCACCTGGAAGGCCAGGAACCTCTGGCCCACCCGGTTTGCCAGGCGCGCCTGGAGACAAAGGTCAAGCTGGACGTGATGGTATTCCTGGACCAGCAGGATTGAAAGGAGAGCCAGGTAAGTTTGATTGTGGTTAAATAACTAATACGTATTTGGAATAAATCGAAAAGGATTCATAGTTTAAGGTGTTTTTCTTCATAGTTTTTATTTAATTTTATTTTTTTTTTATAGGTAGACCAGGTCATGGACTTCCGGGTGCTCCAGGAATTCCTGGGATGCCAGGTAAAGTGTTTCACATCACACAAAAATCAAATCAGTTAATTTTTTAAATGGACAAACCCACTTTTCTTTTATTTCCTTAGCTCTTTTTAAACTAATTAGATCTAATTCTTGTTCTGAATGTAGGTCCCAAAGGAGACCCTGGCTTTCCTGGCCCATCTGGCAGCCCTGGTTTCCCTGGGGCAAAGGGTGATATAGGATTCCCTGGTGCACAAGGCAGCCCTGGTCTTCAGGGGCCCGCAGGTCCTCCTGGTCAGCCTCTCCAAGGACCTAAAGGACTCCAGGGACCTCCTGGACCACCAGGAAGACTAGGTATATTGATTCTTCTTATCTCATACACATTATAGTGGCTGACACTGTTCCATGAGATTGTGTACCTTGCTAACTTGAAACTTAAACTGGTTATAATATAAATCTGTTACAGTTGAACCTTGGATTGCGAGTAACGCGGTTTGCAAGCGTTCCGCAAGACTAGCAAAGATTTTTAATACATTTTAACTTGGAAAATAAACAAGTTTACGAGTACCGAGTAGCATGCATCACGCATGCACTTCTTGTTTTGACGCCGAGCCTTACATGATCACAACTGAGCCAATGTTTTTTCTCTCTCTCTCTTGCGCTGCGAATTTTGTGGGTAATCGTCTCCCCTGCTTGGTCTTAGTGCGCGTCTTTCACTGGTATAATCAACATCTGTGCACGTGTGTACTGTTTACTATAACACTGTGACCACGTGTGTGCACGTAAAAAAAAAAAAATTTTTGTGTTTGTATGAAGGTGTGTACAGCGCGCGTGTTCTGTTTATTATAACACACGTGTGTGTGCGTGTGTAAAGCAAAAGAAGTCTCGTTAGAGAGGTTAAAGATCCATTTTCTCTCTCCCTCTCTGTATCAGCCTGCACTTTGTCATTGGACTCCGTGCCTCTTTTTACACACACACACACACACACCTTGTGGGTGTCTGTGTGTGTGTGCGTAAAAAACTCAAATAAGAGAGGAAGAAGGGTTACTGTGTAAGACAAGAAAAGGGAGAGGGGGGTTCTAATTTCTTCTCGTATCCAAGCTAGTAATCCAAGGTTCCACTGTATTAATATAATTATATTTTTTAAAGATATATAGTTTGAATCTCAGCAATCCTACTGACCTTTGTCGTCCAAAAGGATAACATTGGCTGTGACAGAAAGGAGGGGTTTACCAGATCTGGTGTTTTAGACTAGCTCTGTTGCAGAATATCATATTCCATGGAACAGGGTTATGCTTCTAATTGGCCAGAACTACTGTCTGGTTCCACCAAAGATACAATTGAGATCATTTAAAAACCACTTTTATTAAACACCAATCAGATTGGACCGGACAGTAGAGAGGCCATCCTAAATGTGTTAGTGATGTAATTAATTTGCATGAATGTTGCACAAATTATCACAAGTCTTAATATCATATTGCACAAAACTATTAAGGAGCACAAAGTTAGTGAGCACCACACACATACATACTGTAGTGCCTGACTCACTCCAGGGCATGCCTTAATGCATATTATTTATTATTATAAATTTAAGGTGTTTGCACGCACCAATCAGCGTGTTTCACCGAGACCCAACCAAGGCCCAACTGGCATGGATCCATCCACACTGTGTCCAAGTTTGTCATCTGTTCATCCATCCGTTCTTCCTCATGTGTCTCCACTCCCTTACCCCTCTTTTTTTCTGAGAAACGAAACCTCCTAACCTCTTTCCACAGAGTGCTGTCTGTCTCGTATTGCTGAACCCAGTGATTCAAAAAGAGGATGATTAGTAGTGTAATGCTGAGTGTTTTCGTTTATGTGTGTCGTCACCTGCATGGAAAACTGTTAACGTTTACGACATGTTAGGCCATTACAGAACTGTTCAATATGGGCTTCCTTAATCAGAAGAAACAAACACATAGTTGTCCAAAATACATATAAAAATCTAAAAAAAAAAAATACAATTTTTAACTGCCAAGTCTAGTTCTTAAATCTTCTAGTTAAAAAAAAAAAGACAGAATTTATTATAATAAGTGTAAATAAAACTTCAATAACGATTAAGGAATAGCCCGATTTTGACTGGTGTCTGAGTGGCTAAATATATCACCTGGTGGCATTGTGGCTTTGACCTGCATTTCCTGTTTCCTGTGGTGTGGCTTCACCTTCTCCTGATGACGCTGGCTGACAGGCCCTGAAGGTCAGGTTCTCCTTATTCCAGAAATGATCTAAAATGAAGGAGTAAAAGTATTGTTAAAAGAATTGTAAATTATTAGTTGGTATTTCTTTTTTTCTTTTATAATATCCTTACCATTACAGCCATTTATATTATTCCTTGTTTGTTTGCACTTAAAGGCCCCATTCTCACTTAAAAACCAAATGTATGTACAATCATATTGTATCAAGTCCATGTGTTAAAAGTCATGCACCAAAGTACAGGGGTTGAATCTGAAATGGGCATAAAACAGAAGGTATATGTGCACAAACCTATAAGCATTGTATACAAACCTAATCCTAATGCTAGTGCATGTTCATGTTACCTTGTTCAAGTGTTACATAATTGCTAGACTGAATTAATTCATAAAATTTTAAAAATAGTCTAACAGTTTGTTTTTTAACTTTACTTAAACAGCATTTTTAACTGCTGAAAATATTCTTTTTTCCCCACAAGATATGTTATTTTATTAGAAAATTTGGAATTTAGTTTAGGAATCTCTTACATCTTTATATAAAACGGCTCCTGACTTATAACGTAGTTATTTTTCTAAAAGTACATTTAACAACTAGTCGATCAGTAGTAGCTTATTGGTTAAAGCATTGGACTATGGTTCAGAAGGTCTCACGTTCAAACCCCACAACCTGCCAATTGCCACTTTTGGGCCCTTACTCTTCAACTGCTCAGACATAAAATGAGATAAATATGTAAGTCGCTATGGAGGAGGTGTCTGCCAAATGTAGTTTAATTAATAGCTCACATATAACAATTTAAATTAGGTAGCAGTATTTTTCTAGTTTTGTATGTAAAGTGTACTACCACTACACTTTTCTGTGTGGTTATTAGGCTTATCAGTGTAAGATGCCATGTTTCAACATATTGTTTTAACTACCATTTGCATGTTGTTGTTTTTTATTATAAACCTATGTACCTTTTTTCTGACAGTCTTCTTTAAAAAATGTACATATAAATTGCATTCTTATGCTGGTACATAGTCTCGCCCAAAGTGGCAAAGCCGAAACTGCATGTGACGGTATTTTGTAATCTAAAATTCTTGTTGATGCTGGTCATTTTCTTTACCTGTCTTCCCATCTTCATTGTCATGCTCATATTTTTTGACTCTTGCATAGTTCAATTCATAGTTCAATTCAAATTGTACAATTGAATTTATTCAACAAAAATACAGACATGCACTAGAATAAACAAAATACTAAACAATAACCTATAAAATAAATACTTAAATAGCTGGTGTAGATATTGTGTTTACATTACAATCTAAAATGTAACTGTTTAAATAGCTTTCATTTTTCAATTCATAATTGTACGTTTTTATATACAATGTTTATACAATCATTTTACATGATATATTAAAAATATGA
Source organism: Clarias gariepinus (assembly GCF_024256425.1). Classification (NCBI taxonomy): domain Eukaryota; kingdom Metazoa; phylum Chordata; class Actinopteri; order Siluriformes; family Clariidae; genus Clarias; species Clarias gariepinus. The sequence goes on along the minus strand of NC_071100.1, from coordinate 26,347,342 downwards.
AAGTCTGTCCTCACTGCTTGTTATAGCTGTATGTTTTGAATGCTTATTTAAAATAATTCTTAACAAAACCTCTTTCTTTTTCAGTTTGTGAAGAAGCTTACTTTAAGAATTTATTGCTGTTATCATAATTGTCTTACTATTCTAACTTTTGCTTTTGTTTTTAATCTGCATTTTGCCTTCGCCTCTCTCTCTCTCTCTCTCTCTCTCTCTCTCTGGGATTTTGGGAACCTGTTGCCCTTTGACTCCTCAATATAGGTCCTCAAGGTTAGCCTTACTGGTTTGATGCCCACATAAATGTTTTTTTTTTTCACACCTGTTTTATGTCTTTATTGAGTTTTTTTGCATGCTGTAGAGTGGGGCAGGGTGTGATCTTTTCTCACAAGGATGAAATGAAATTAGGAATCAAAGAGAAGGATATGTGCATATCCAATAACTTAAAAAGAAATAAATAAATAAATAAAATAATATATATACTGTATATTTTGATTACTGCATGCATTGGGACAGTAGATATTTGGATATTTAGGTAAATAGATGTAACAAGCAGTGCATATAAGAGTATAAGAACGAACATCAATGACATATTTTCATATTGGTATTGTGAAGGTCCTCCTGGCCCAGAGGGGCCCCGTGGTCCACCAGGTTCTGGAGGAGTGAAGGGTGAGAAAGGCTTTCCTGGTAACCCTGGATTAGCTGGTTTTCCTGGACAGAAGGGAGACACTGGGTCACCAGGTTTAATTGTGAGTCGCACAAAGTACATTTCTTCCCTTTTGTAGTTTTGTTTTTTTCTTGGTAAATACTTTAGATATTTTTTAAACAAAGTACTATTGTTTTTCTGACCTTTTGTTAGCAGGTCTTAGATTGGTAACTCATATTTAATAAGGTCTGTTTATTTCTACTTCAAATTGAAACTGAGACTATGTAAGTGACATGTGTTTCTGTGACAGGGCCCTCCTGGACCTGTTGGAGCTGTCGGACTTAATGGAGATATCGGCCCTCCGGGCGCACCGGGATTACCAGGTCAGTTGAACCTAAAATATCCTGCAAGACTTTGCGATATTCCTCTATTACAACCTCAGTTGGTCAGTTTAGTCACAAAGTTAAATAATCTGTAATATGTCTGCTTACTTTAGGAACTAAAGGTCAGTCGGGTATTCCTGGGAATCCTGGTCAGACTGGTGATCGCGGTGACCCTGGTCCTCCAGGTGAGTGCATCTACTGTATCTCCTGCAATCATATTTATTTGTAAATAAAATTCTCTTAATCTTACAGCTACTCATGCTTCCTTTCAGGTCCTCCTGGCAACCCAGGTCAAGCGCCATCCCCAATCGTGGTAAAGGGTGATCAGGGGCCTCCAGGTCTTCCAGGACCCCCAGGATCCCGAGGGCTACCAGGACAGGCAGGATCAGATGGGATTTCAGGTGAGAGCTTCTAGCAGGAGTGTGGAGATAATCTGGTTTCTTAAAGCCATCACTCAATCCAATGTTTTGTGACACATCGCAAGAGATGCACATTTAATCTGCAAAACTTTGGCTCTGTGAAATAGGTCAAATACTCTTTTATATGTACAGTTCATCTGCTAATTACCCATCTCCATCTGTAGGTCCAGCTGGTGATCCTGGTGACCCAGGTCCTGATGGACCTCCAGGATTTAGTGGTCCAGCTGGAAGGAAAGGAGAATCTGGACCATCTGGGCAGCCGGGTAAATCATGAAGTGACAGTAATTACAATAAATAATAAAGACAGACAGGTGATTTGTATCCTTATAGCATACGCTAATGTTAATAAATTGCTAATAAAGTGGCAAAGTAGACATGTGTAGAAGTATATTTCTCACTTTGCATCATTACATTTATGACATTAACTGTGTTTTGTTTTCTAATAAAATTAGAATTATTGGTTTTTCTTATCAGTAATGTTTATACGATTTCCCACTCCTATAGAATAGGCTACATGACTCTCATGATATATTGTGCTGGGTTGTTCAGCCCTTTAACTATTTAATTAAGCTCTGGCCATATATCATTTTTCATTGATCATTCTGTGGATGCCTCAGGTCAGCGGGGTTTACCCGGCCCTCCTGGTCCAGACGGGATTCCAGGTCCTCCTGGTCCTGCAGGCGTGTCGTCAGCGGCTCATGGCTTCCTGATTACACGACACAGTCAGAATACAGATGTACCTCAATGCCCATTTGGAACCTCTCTCATCTACGAAGGTTATTCTCTGCTTTATGTGCAGGGCAACGAGAGGGCACATGGCCAGGACCTGGGTGAGAGCACTGAAAAAAAGCATGACCTCTGATATCCTCCTCATATACACATAAAATCTTTCCTTATTTTTTTTTATTTTATAGTCTTCCCAATGTGTTCTTCTTTTCCTCTTTTCCATTAATATACAGCATTATGCTCAAACAAACTCACTGCTTTCCTGCTATCTCCCACTCTAATGCAGGTACGGCTGGAAGTTGTCTTCGTCGTTTCAGCACCATGCCTTTTATGTTCTGCAACATTAACAACGTGTGCAACTTCGCCTCCCGGAATGACTACTCCTATTGGTTGTCTACTCCTGAACCCATGCCCATGAGCATGGCTCCTATCAAGGGAGATGCCATCAAGCCCTTTATCAGCAGGTCAGAATCAGACACATTATCGTTCTCATCATCAATCTGAGTCAGAAATATCAAACCCTACATTTCCATTATAATCATCGTCAGGTTACAGTCAGACATCAAAGATTATTTGTTTTTTGTTTTTTTAGAAAAATCTACTTTTATTTTTTAAATGCATACAGCATTTTATTAAAAATAAATATTGTCATAACAAGGAATAGCTTAAAGTTGACTGAAATTAATTAAGTGCAGTACAGTACCATACATTCTTATTTTAAAGCCTTTTCTCATATGCAAAAACAAAAAAAAGGTATTTCAAATGATTTTAAGTATCAAAAAACTAAGCCACACTGTTATGCGCTAAAATTCCTCCCCTGCAAAATAAATGTGCCACAAGATAAACAATATACAGTATGAGAATTTGTATTACATGTCTTAATTTTCGTGTATTAATTTTTCACATGCCTAAGGTTAATTATAATCATAATAATATATTTGATAATAATAATATGAATTTTTGATCGTGGTGTCCTAATATATTTGATAGTGATTATGTAGGGGGGGAGGATCCGTGGCAGGGGGGCATTTTAGCGCATAACACACACATTAAAATAAATAATTATACAAAAACACGTTCAAAACTAAAAGTTCAGAAAATTGAACCCTTCATCATAATCATCATCAACTCAGAGTCAGACATTTTTTGATCAAAATCATCATCATCAGGTCAGAGTCAGTCATATCAAACCCTACATTATCATCGTCATCAGATCAGACACAAACTCATCATCATCATGATCAGGTCAGAATCACACACCAATCATTCATCAGCATCTTCAGGTCAGAAACATAGAAACACACAGACACAGAGTTACCTCCTGTACTTACAGTAAGGCATGATGTTCTGTAGTGCAGTAAGGTTGGGTAAAATATTTGCCTAGAGGTGGATAGAGTCCTCTTTTCCTCATCTAGGAGCCGTCATAGTTCCTGTGCTATAATGGGATTTTCCATTCCTTTATCAAATGTAATATATAATATGATATGTTTCCCACTGTGCGTAGATGTTCTGTATGTGAAGCTCCAGCTATGGTGATAGCCGTGCACAGCCAGACCATCCAAGTGCCATCATGTCCACAGTACTGGGAGGTGCTGTGGATTGGCTATTCTTTCATGATGGTAATTAAAACTTAATAAATGTAATAATTCCTAAGCAAATCATTAGAAATGTTGACATGTTGTCTTGGCAGAAATATTTTTTATACATACATGACCCTCGAAATACAGAAGGTTGTAAACCTTAGGATTAGTGTAATAATATGCATTAAATTTTTTGGTAGTGATATGACACTATGATAATGAAGTACATTGTTCATATTGTGGATGATTCCCAAAATCAGTCTCTAGTAGTCTCAGCTACATTGTTCGTTCATATGAGTTACAGGTTAAATAGTTTATGTTGTATTTAGTTATTAATTGTGGAGAAGTTGGTTCAAGTACAGGTACATTAAAGCTGACTGTTTGTTCTCTCTTCACTCAAGCACACTAGTGCAGGTGCAGAGGGCTCCGGTCAGGCTCTAGCCTCGCCTGGCTCCTGTCTGGAGGAGTTCCGAACATCTCCCTTCATCGAGTGCCACGGTCACGGAACCTGCAACTACTACGCCAACTCCTATAGCTTCTGGCTGGCCTCCGTTGAAAAGTCTGAAATGTTCAGGTAAAGCACTTTGAAATGCTTTTAAATGATCAAGTGACGCTTTTAAGCCTGGGTAACTGTCTGAGCTAATAAACAGGGGTGTTTTATAGCATTCGTGTCTATGCACAATTCAATGCATGCAAATAGTTTTTATTTATTTATTTTTGTACCTGCAAATGTAAGTTGATGCAGTAGTTTTAACAGCTGCCATTAACCATGTGCTGAGAATATGTATGAGATAATTATGAAGTGTTTGATGAGGTTTGCTCTCAGTTCAGGCCTGCATTTCCTTCATTTTAATTGAACCAAATTCAAATGCAAATTCAAATTCACCGCATTCCATCATGAGTGCAAATATAAAAACAAATTGTTTTTCACTTTGCTGTAATATACACTCTCAGTCAAAAGTCTGGACAAACCTTCTAATTCCATGGTCTTTCATTTTAGACCTTTTAATTCTATGGTATTTTCCATGGTCTTTGTTTTACTTGTTTCTACAAAATGCAATGCTGGAGGCATCCAGAATATGAAATAATCTCTTTTGAATTATAATTTTTGAGGCTGGTAAACCTACCTCTGCTACAGAGGAAATGTATATTTAGAGTCACTTCTCTGCAGCAGAGGTAAGTTTTGGTCTTGCTTTCCTGGAAAGGTCAGATTCATCATGGTGCTTGATGGGATTTGCAAATGCACTTGACAATACTGTTCTTGCAAGAACTATGACTGTTGTTATTCTAACTTAATTACTTAATACCTTATGTGTTATTTGATAGTTTGGAAATCCCCAGCATTATTCTAGAATGTAGAAAAAAATTGTGTCCAAACTTTTTACTCATACTGTATATTGGACAAATAGAGTAATTAATAGCAATTAATAAAATAAGGAACAATTTTATGGCAGCAAAGCCTCTTCTGTTGTTGACTGAAGTGCACAATGCTGTCAATACATGAATAATTCTCCACAGCGAAACATCACCAATAACAGTTTGTATGGGCTGTAAATGTTACCAATTTTATAATTTTTACTTTTGCTACAGCACTGATAGCTATTAAGCAATACATTTGTCTCTCAGTTCGTTTCGTTTGCTTTATCAGCATGAGGGCCATTTGATAAAATATGAAATTATATTTTATTTAAATTTAATTATGTGGATTAAATTAAAGATTTTTTTTTGTAACAAGCTGAAAAAGAGCCAAAAAAGTCCTTTAGCAGGTCTGGAGAATTATCCCTTAAGAGTTTGACGCTCTGAAAGCAAAATATAAAGAAAAATGGGGTCGCTCACTATGGCTTACTATTTCGTTACGATTTAAAACTGCATTATACAATGTCACCCAGAAGAAGCCAGTTTCTCTTTTGAGTCTTTTTTTCTCTCAGACCTCTGCTCACGCTTGACTGTTCCTTGTCTTGTCCTTTCAGGAAGCCACAGTCTGAGACGCTGAAAGCAGGCAATCTCCTGACACGCGTGAGCCGCTGCATCGTGTGTATGAAGAGGACGTAACGTTGCAATGCTGACTCCAGCGTTACTCTCTTATCAAGGGTGATCACCACAGCGACTGCAACAGTTACATCGAGAACAAGTGGAATTCTAGTGGTGTATTATCTTCAAGTTAAACTCTATGGTGCTACTGTGCAACACAGCAAAGAAACTGAATAAATTACTATCCTATACTTTTTCAAAGAAGTACCTCATACAGAGACAGAGCAATCAACCAAGGTGCCATGATGGATCAATGACAAATAAGTGCATTTTTCCCTCCTTTTTTTTTTTTTTTAAGATTTTTTCCATAATAGAATTGTGGTATCAACACGTTTTAGAGAGAAAAGCTTTTGCAACGAAATTCTCTCCATGTTATCAGATCGGCACTTTGAACATCAATGAGAAAAATGCACTGAATAGTTACAGTAATGAGACTGCGTTTTTTTTTAATGCTTTCATTTTTTTCCATCACTCTTTTCTTTCTTCCACTTCTTGTTGGTACTAACACTGCTGTATTAAAGAATCTATACCTTTAAGCCTTTTATCTGTTTTGTAAGTAATAAAATGTGTATATTGTGTAAAACACCTTTTTAGTCTAAAACCTTAGATGGTACTTTATAATGAGATTTTTTTTTTTTTTTTACTTCTTGATGTGTGTTTTTTCGCTCACTTCATCAATCACTTATTCATATTCTGTCTCACTTTTTCACTTAGACAATATTTGTACAAAGTAAACTTTCTTTTAATGAAACAGTATTTTATATAAATATGAATATAAAGTGATATATAGACACCTAAGCTTGAATTGGCTGTGTATTTTATCCTTCAGTTTAATTTCTTCATCATCCAGTGCATTTGCAAACTACTTAAGAGTATACTTGATTTTTGGCAGCACCCTTCCTCCACACCAGGCACTCACTGAAATACACATCACATAAATCAGATATTTTATTCACTTATCTCCTGTAATCTAATTGTTTATCATAGTCAGGGTCACGTCACATCTGGAGCCTGGTTTTGGGAAAACACCAACTAAATGTCAGGCGAAGTGTTAGGAGTACACATTTTTTTTCTGTATTTTTTTGTGGTCAGTACTTCATTTCATTTCATTTACATGACTAAATCTTGTTTTAATAGTCAGAATATTGGTATTTGCTTATACTACAGAGTGGGTTATATTACATCACATTACACACGCAATAACATTCAAGAGCCATTGATTCCTTTTTTTAAGTTTCTTTTGAAATTAACTATGTGGTGCAAGAATGTGTATTTTTTTATTCAGAAATAAATTACAACGAAATAAAGAAAATCTATGTTCACAGATATTTGTGTCAGCATATTCAGCAAATTTAAGTCGACAGGATTACGCGGTATTCATTGTGCCTTGTTTTATTTTTTAATCTGGATGGTGCAGAGAGAATGGCCAATAAAGTTTTTTGTGTATTGTACAGTAAATGCATGTTGTTGCCACTGCCGCGCCTTGGTTACATCTACCGTACGTATTTTATTGACAGAAAGGCATTTCAGTTCAAGAGCCACTAGAGGGAGTAAAACATTAAAGCATGGCTTTTAGTCTGGCGTTCAGGTTTGACCTTTAACCTTGACTCTGATGTCAGGGCCTGCAAATATACATTTGTGACTAACACAAAATTGGGATCTTATTTGTGGAAATCTAATGAGCTCATACTTACAGCTGTGTAAATACCAGTAGATGAGTGTACCCATACCCCTGAATGTACACACAAATACAGTGTTTACGTTGCACCAGTAAAATAGTAATCATTCACTTATTTGTCACATGTACTTTACAGCATATCCCAGTTAGGAAGCTGAGGTCAGAGTGCAGGGTCAGTCGGGATAAAGTGGAGCACATAGGGTTAACGGCCTTGCTCAAAGGATTAAGGTATGGAACAACTTGGGACGTGAACCTACAACCTTATCAACCTATAACCTAATCAGTAACCCACTGCCTTAACCAATTTAAGCCACCACTGCCCTAAGGTGTAATGAGATGCCCTGGATGGAGAAAATAACAATAAGCATGCACACATAGAGTCACACATACACACACTTTCTTCCTCTCATGAAACTTGTAGCCGGCTGAGATCTCACTGAAGCTCTGTTGGATCAGGGAATCTTCTCTTAGAAAACAGATCGCTTCAAAGGGTTCCTTGAATGGATAATAGATAGAGCTTTTTTGTTGAACATTTGTTCAGGATTCGAATGATTCTAAATCCTGGGTCTGTAATTCCAACGCTCTTGATTTACCTCATCAGCTAGTTAAGAAGTATGAGCTAGGGTGAAGCAGATGAGGGAGTACAAGAACAATTCGGAACATTTAGAGGGGATATAATGGTCTTCATTCTCATAAAAATAAATAAATAAATAAATAAATAAACTGAAGGACCAACTGGATGAGGATCAATGGAAGGAATTTTTAATTATTTATTCCTTAAACTTAAAACCTCAGGACTTAATGAAACACCAAATTAAGTTGAAGCCTCTGTTGTAGCCAAGTTACAAACTTGTGCATGGTAACGAGAATTAAGCTCACAGTAGATCAAATAAAAGTGATTCAAACCCTACACAAGACACATTCTTACACAATTATTTGTGAACTCCACAGAAATGATGTTAGATGAGAACTCTATCCAGCACTGAATAAAAGAACATATTAAAGGCCTGTTTTTCTCAGTGTGATTATTTCAACTAACAAAGAAGAATTGCAATAAATTATAACAGAATAATATACTAATATACTGATTTATAAATATATACTGTATGATAAACCTGATTCCAAAGAAGTTGGGACACTGTTCTAATTGTTCTATAAAATCAAAATGCAAAATTTCAATATTTTATCCAGAATAGAATATAGATAACACTTTAAATGTTGAAAGTGAGACATTTTGAAATGTCATGCCAAATATTGGCTCATTTTGGATTTCATAAAAGCTACACATTGCAAAAAAGTTGGGACAGGTAGCAATAAGAGGCCGGAAAAGTTAAATGTACATATACTGTAAGAATCAGCTGGAGGACCAATTTGCAACTTATTAGGTCAATTGACAACATGATTGGGTATAAAAAGAGTCTTTCAGAGTGGCAGTGTCTCTCAGAAGTCAAGAAGGGCAGAGCATCACCAATTCCTCCAATGCTACGGCGAAAAATATTGGTGCAATTTCAGAAAGGAGTTTCTCAGAGAAAAATCTTTATCTTTTCCAGTGCATAATATCATCCAAATTTGAACAATCATCTGGAACAATCTCACCGGAAGACCATACTGGATGCCCTTGATCTTCGGGCCCTTAGACGGCACTGCATCTTATACAGGAATGCTACCGTAATGGAAATCACAACATGGGCTCAGGAATACATCCAGAAAACATTGTTGGTGAATACAATCCACCGTGCCATTCGCTGTTGTCGGCTAAAGCTCACGATCCAGAAGAACAGACATTTTCTCTGGGCCAAGGCTCATTTAAAATGGAGTGGAAAACTGTTTTGTGGTCAGACGAATCAAAATTTGAAGTTCTTTTTGGGAAACCGGGAGACCATGTCATCCGGACTAAAGAGGACGAGGACAACCCAAGTTGTTATCAGCGCTCAGTTCAGAAGCCTGCATCTCTGATGGTATGGGGTTGCATGAGTGCGTGTGGCATGGGCAGCTTACACATCTGGAAAGGCACCATCAATGGTGAAAGGTATATCCAAGTTCTAGAACAATATGCTCCTATGCAGATGTTGTTTCTTTCAGAGAAGACCTTGCATTTGCCAACATGACAATGCCAGACCACATACTGCATCAATCACAACATCATGGCTGTGTAGGAGAAGAATCCGGGTTCTGATATGGCCAGCCTGCAGTCCAGATCTTTGTGAAACAGTGGGATAAGTGTATTAGTGTATCAGTGGATTATATAGAGGAATAAAAGTAGTTTTTACTCTCATACCTGTGTTCTGTTATTCCGCACAATAAAACATCCCAACATCCTTCTTGTATATGCATCCAGTGTAACCCTTTTTTCAAACATTGTTACTAGCAACCAAGTGAAATTTGATCAGGTTTCATTTTAGTCACAGATTTGCATTTGGAGTAAGATGAATGCATTGGCTTTCTAACCTGATCTTGTTTTGCCAGCCTGGCAGCCTCTGCAGCTATGGGTCAAGTGTAATAGTAACTGCCATGTTAGACTACGCATAAGCAGAGATCGCATCTCCTTCACTTGAGTGACATGGACAGTTGTAGAGGATGCAGTCGAGAAGTAGCAGGTATACTGGGGCAATTAGACAGAAACAATTATGTATATGCGTTTGTAGGAAAAATGCATTTCTATTTTTTTTTCTATTGCTAATTGCCACTAAACCACATCATTAATCAGAATTAAAGCTGGTAAGAAAGAGACTTACTCCAGGCTACTCCTCAGTGGCACCGCTGACAGACGTGCTTATGATTAAATCTTAGCCTTAGGTCAAGCATGCTTGGGCATCAAGATAATGAGGATGGAATGGTGTGTCTAGGTTTTTTTCCACTGTGACCTCTTCATTTGACAGCTGGGTTTCCTGGGAATGGGCCGTACACGAGGATATTAATTCATAACCTTTTCCGTAATGAGTTCCTTAAGAGAGCACTGGCCTGCAGGCAAATGCCCATTTGGACTGTTTTGAAACTCAAGTCCACTACGGGAAATACTACATTCCTCGAGAGGAGCCTAAGTAATTACCCTGCAGCCATATATGAAAATAAAAGCCAGCTATCACATGCTACCACTGATCTGAAGGCCCGCACCGGGGCTCGCACACACTTACACACTCTTTCCCTTTCCCCGAAGTGGACAGATTGCCTTTTAATGACGCAGAAGATCTGTCAACATGCACTGGTTTACCCTGTTTGCTATCTGTGACGCAGATCAGGGCAGTTTCCGAAGTAATATGACGAGGGGTTGTAATTTTACAGGTTTCAAACATTGATGCTTAGCAGAACACACCATGCTCCTGATATAACTTTAATTAGGATTATATTTATAGAAAGAGGGAAATCGATGTTCAGTCTGGTTTGTTCTTCAAGGTTTTCCCTTTGTTTCTGTCATGGTGGGGAAAAACGATCAAGAAGAGATTTTCTTTGGGGGGGTGCATTTTGATTTTGAAAAATGTTTACGTTTATCATGCTAGTAATAGTATAAGGTGGCTTAGGCATCTAGTGTCATCTTGCACCTCCAAGTCCTGGGTTGGATTCCCATTTTAGGTCTGTGTGCATGGAGTTTGGATATTCTCCCTGTGCTGTGTGGTGGCTTTCCTCCCACAGTCCAAAGACATGCAGATTAGATTTACTGATATTCCCAAATTGCCCAGGAGCATGTGAATGTGCATGTAAATGTTGATCATGGCCATACAAATGGGAATAAATACAACGGTCAGCACTGGCCTCCGCGGTCCCTAGTTGGACTCGAGAGGTTCCTAGATAGATGGATGGATGGAGTAGAATAATCTGGCAGAGTCAACTGGTTAGTGTTACAATATTCGTCATGTTTTGATTATACAAAGTTTCCACTGCAGACAGTATCCATTTCCCCACTTGTCAGCTTAAAGTGTTTCTTGCTGAGTTCTTGCTAATCACAAGAACAGTCCACAGCATGAGAACTGACTGACCCAACAAGTGGAGGATTTAATTGATCAACAAAAGATTGCAATAAACTGTATAACTGAATGAATTGCATGACTCAACTCTCAGAGACCAACATTTTGGACTTACTGTAATGCATGCTTAAGACATGTAGCACAGGGTAAGAAAGAGGAAGATTTCTATTCAAAAAATGTTGGTTAGCCGAATGATGACCCCAGTGATGTGTGCAGCTTGTTCAGGAAATAATTACTGTTCTTATGAGGCATCTTGCTTAATGCAAATGCACACAGGCACACCTTCATGACAAACACGCACAGAGCTTATATTTAAATTCTATCTACATCGTCTTCACCACTCAGGCTGCTTACTGGCCAAGAGACAACAGACACAAGTGGTGGAATTATACTTAATGTTTCCTATAATTCAATCCTTGCTGAGCAAGAAAAAAAATTCATGAGCTTGATTAGAAAAAAAGAAAAGAAAAAAAAGCTTTGAGAAAAAGGGAATTATAGTGTTATGTACAGAATAAAACATTCACGGCAACAGCAATAAAACAACATGGGGACAACATGCAAACTCCATGCACACAGACCCGAAGTGGGAATCGAACCCTCGACGTGCGAAGTCACAGGGCTAACAGGCCAAAATTGTGGCTTAATGGAAAGTCGAAGTTGTATAATTTCTAATAGCACAGACCAATGTGGATTTTCTCTCTACTGCTGAGTGCAAAGTCCTTAATCCTGTTCTGTAAAATATAAAAAACATTCAGCAACACAGCTGACACTGAAGACTTCTTCCTTTTAACCACATTAACAATTCTCTGTTGTTCTTTAGTAAACAGCACCATTTAAAAAAAAATCCATTTATTAGGCTTAGGTTAGGAACTTCCATCATACAAATGCCTTTATAATAGCTGTTACTATAGAAACGGGTGCATTAACATAAATCTGTGAGTTTTCCTGCAGCGGCACTATTGTCAGAGCTGCTGTTATAGAAAATGAATCAAATAATCTTCTGACCAAACAGACTCGAAGACTCTGAGCAATACAAGTGGATTTAACAGTCGGTAAACAGTGTTCATCTGTTAATTCATCTGCTGTGTTACTGAACAACTTGAAATGTCTCTGAGCAGAAGGTCAAGCAAAGTAAAAGCCGCTGATTGGTCGCTCTGCTGGTGGACTTCACTCTCTTGCTTATGTTATTTACTCCTAAAATGGACATTGGCCTCATGGCTTTGGGACGCGCATAAACACACACACACACACACACACACTCTCGCTCTCTCACACACACACACATCAACAACCAAGAGATGGCGCCAAAATGATTGTAGGACATGAGACACACTTAAATGGAAAAGTGTGAATCACTCCTGGCACTTTCCCTGACATTTCAAACAGATAACTGCTTTCCATCAATCACATCCTCCTCATAACACTTCCCCATTATCTACATTGAAATACACTGAGTGCAGTGACAATCTCATGAGCGCATCTAATAAACTCAAAACCATCAAAAACTTTTAACAAACTTTGGACGATTATGTGCTTTATATACTTGTGACTTGTAAAATACATAAACTAAATATATCTACTCTATTTTAGACCATATTCTGGATCTATACATCTGTATCTATATCTCTAGATAGATAGAGAGAACAATAGATAGATATATATAGTGCATGGTCAATAATGCTTACCTTTGATCACACTATGTATTTGCCATGGGATTGTTTTAATAATCTTATGCAACTCCAGAATTATTTTAATTATAGTATTGTACTGATGACCAGGAAATCAGATCACTTGCACAATGTGGTGGCCAGTTCAGGTGTGGAAATGATTCCTCGTGCTCCATGAACCATGAATCTTTTACAGTTTCAGTCCTGGAATATGCCCAGGCCATCAGGAAAGAGGAAAAAAAAAAAGGAAAAACCCAGTCACTTATTAAATTTCGGATTATCAGATGACTTTATTTTATTGCCAAATAATGTTGCTGAGCCTAGACCTGATATACTGAACCAACCCCAGATTTATACCACCGCCTCCAGAGGCATGCGCAATGGCCAAAATGCATGACGGGTGGATCGCTTCATGCGCTTCCCTTCTTATCCTGTATAATCCTTATCCTAATTCCAGACAAATCTGTAATCTCCCTAGTTGTTTTCTTTGCTTGATGCAGACCAATCATTTGACAACTGTGAAACAGAAACAGAATGAGTGCAGGATAAGTCATCTGCCATGGTGGTTTAAGAAATGAGAGGCTACTTACTGCATCAAGTTCGGGTTAAAAGAATTGTTGACAGTTGGAAATATTAATCACTGCAGTAATAATCTACTCAAAGATTTAAGTTTTTACTCGTTTAAATATAAAAGGTGCCTTTTGTCAGTCAGCCAGTGTATATGTAAATGTGTGTATGCATTCGATCTATCCATATTCATATATAAAAAATCAATCTACACAGAATCTGCACAATATTCATTACTTTTTGCACTAATTCCTCAATTCTTGCTGCTGTGTTTACTACCTCAACACCATATTTTATGTTCTGATATGTCGTTGTCGCACTGTCACTTTGTTGTTGCTCGTTTGCACATTTGTACATTCACTTTATGTTGTCTGTTGTCTGTAAAACCTGTAGATAGTCTTCCTTAGTTAGTTAGTTTTTGTTAATTTATGTTGTAATTTATGTTAGGACTATCTGTCTTGTCTCTGCTAGCCAGGTAACTAGGCCTCTTAGTTAGCTAGTTTAGCTTCTCTGTTAATTTATGTTGTAAGTTTATGTTGCCTGTAGCACCTTGGTCCTGGAGGAACGTTGTTTCGTTTCACTGTGTATTAACTGTATATGGTTGAAGTGACAATAAAGCCTACTTGAACTTAACCAGAAAGAGAGAGAGAGAGAGAAAGAGAGAGAGAGAGAGAGAGAGAGGTAAAATCCCCCCCAAAAATATGCAGAGACACGTTACATTACCACATTTTTATTGCAATAGCTCTATTCAAAGCAAAAGGTCTGATAAATATAAACACTATGTAATGCTCCAAACTCTGCGACCACTCTCCCTTTTCCAGCCAGAGGAAAGAAAAAAAAGAAAAGAAAAAAAAGACAGAGGGGTGGAGTCAACATGAAATAAAACAACATTATGTACAGTGGACGCATCCATGAATGGTTTTTAATATAATTTTTTTCTCCTTTTGTTTTTCCCTTTGTATTTCTATGAGCAAAAAATAAAAATAAAAATAAACGCAGGAGGCTTAAACCTCAATATCTGAACGCAACTCTGCCAGCAAAAGCATTCAAATTTCATTAACCAATAGCAGATCCCATGACAGCTTTGTCATCATCACTGTAATCACTTAAACCTCAGTGTAATCAATAAGATTACATTTGGCCAATTATTTTTCCCTCTTTTTCTCAATACACAGCAGCAAAAAAAAATTACAACTGTAACAAAATACATTTTACAAAACTGCAAAAGTGCCTCACCATTCAGGGGAAAACCACAATGTCCCCAAACAGAGGTTGAGGAAAAATATCTAATTCCGTACAATTTCGATGTGATCAAATCTTTACACTAGATCCTAAAGGAAATAGAAACTGAACTTGCATATTAACATGTTAATCCTGCATCACTGTGCATTTCTATATATTGTTATTAGTCAATCTTAGCAACAACAGCAACAAAAAAAAAAAGAACTGAAATTGCAACACAGTTCAACAAAATATTCACTTGAACAAACAACAAACAGCAGCTTTTGCTGGCTCTTTTCCAACGTACACAACATTGTTTTGAGGCAGGTTTTTTTTTCTCCCTTTACTTTTTTTTTTTTTTTTTTTAAATAGTGCCAAAGTAGCGCTCAGTCATAAACGTCTCTGTAACACAGATCACTGTAGCACTGTACCTAAAAACAGGACAGATGAAATCAAAAGCAGTGTTCATGCCACAACATTTCTATTAGACTTCTTTTAATCGTAAAAAAATTAGGAGCTAGCTGAAACATGCCCTGTTTTCTCTGAATGACAGACATTCAGTCGCTGTGGCCTGTGCTTTCTATGACATGAATCCGATACAAAACGAGGACGAGAGGAAAGGACCCTTAACCAGAAGGGACTGAAATATCAAAGGACTTGAGCTTTAAGACGTTACATTCACATTTTTTTTTTTTTTTTTTTTTTTTTACTTTCAGTACCAACAATTTAGCAACATACCATGAAAATATCTCTATTTTTGTCATTTTTATTTCCAGTACAAGCTTTAAATGAAATGTTTCACATTTGGTTTGTTATATCAAACGTACTGAAATAAGGAGAGGAACATGATTTCTTGTTCTGCACAAGCAAAAACACCTCAGTCTCAAGCAGAAGATAAAGTACCATATATGACTTTTAGAACGCACCTGCTCGCTAGAGTTTTCTTTCGTAGAAAAGTTTGACACATACTACAATAAATTACAACAATAAGGCAAATATTGAGCTTTAATCCTGTGCCGTGATGTATGATGTGGGCACTCACTTAAAGCGTGTGTACAATACTGAGAAGTTAAGAGGAAAAAAAAACAACAACTGCTGGCTAATGAAAAAAAAATGCTCTCAAAAGGCTTAATGTTTGTATCTGCTTTCTGTCCTATTGTGTTGTTCTGGATGTGTTCATAAGAACAGTGGACCGATTAGCGCTTTGCTTACTGACTCTAGGACATAAAAAAAAAAAAAAAAAAGTTTTAATGTGACGTCACCTAGTTGATCAATGTGGAGCTTCCTTGTTCGAGGAACTCTCATGAGCTGCTTTCAGTCATGACTGTTATAGTAACATTATGAGTGACCCTACGCTGGCCCTGTGAGCGCTCCGAGACTGTAGCAGGACTCTGGATCTGGCATTTTGTTTAGTCCCAGAATAGACGCTTCCTCTTTTCTTCCACCAGGCTCCTCCCCCTTCTGTCAATCCTGCATATTTGGTAGTGAGGAGAAGAGGCAGTGTGCTCCCTACCAATAAAGAGAGGAAAGGGGGAGTGGAGGACTGCGAGAGTTCAGTTGGTCTCTGTCACACATGAAGAATGTACAGCACGTCACACCTGGGGCCCAGCGTAGGGACAACGCAGCACGTCATAGAGTGCATGACAGCCGCCGGGATCACGAGATAGCACGGACAGCATGTGTCGTAGGAATAACATGCAAGTTGAGGGAATAACACTTGTAAACTTACAGATGCAGCAAAAATTAAAAGTGTAAATGTCTCTTACAGGTGAACCCCTGAAAAAAATAAATCTGTGCATACAATGTGTCTGCCAGGCTGAGAAGAAAAAAAGAATAATACTCAAATTCATAACAAATGCACCTGAAATCTATGTTAAAACTACTGCATTTTAATCAGCATTGTGTAATCAGGAAACGCTGTGTACCTGTGTCGATGAGACTGCTGACAACAGTTATCACAGGATCTCTGAATGTCAACTAGCAAAACCCTTTTTATGCACAATTAAAAAATTTAAACATTAAAAATAGCAATCAAAATAACAAAGCGCTAAACTCAAACAACACCAAAACAAAAAATAATGCGCTTTTGAAGAGGTGAAATTTAACATGAGGACATGACGAGAACATAGTGGAGGTCCCTGGGGTCGTTCCTGCAGGCTGCGGGGTGGGCTGAAGGTGGCTCGGGGGCTCCTCCGTTCTCCAAAAAACAAACAAACAAACAAACAAAAAAAAACAGCCACGCATCTCACCTTCACTCTAAATTGAAAAAAAAAAAAAAAAGTAGAGGGTTAGCAGGGGTTAGAACAGAGGTAGAGCTTTATAAAGCATCAAACCTTTTTTCCATGTCAAGTTCATCCCTGTTTTTAATGACATATTAGGGTCATAACATTATGCAAATTAGTATTTTCATACCAATGCTGTGTTTACTATCACAATCCTCAATATTTTTATGTACTAAAATTACATAGCCAAAAGTATGTGGACATCTCAGCATATCGCTCGTATTTTGTTTTTCCTGGATCTCATTCCAGATGTACAAGTGGTGTTCATGTTAAATCGGGACTTGAGATGAAATTTATCGTAAATGCAGGTGTTTGAAATTTTGAAAAGACTTTAAGCACAGTATGATGACAAAATGGTGCAAATATTTTAAAGAAGGCTCTACATCCATCAATGACGTGGTGCCCAATGCACTTGTTTCCATCAGCGTCCAGTGATGAGTGGAATGCCTGGTCCTTGAAAAAGCGGTGGATAACCGTGCGCCAATTTGCAGAAGAGACACATCTGCCCGTGGGAATTGTACACACAGTCCTTCACTATCGCCACTTGCACATTACAGTAACTCAGCTGGGAGTTATTGCCAGCCAGGTGTCCTGTACAGTCCTGGGCATACGCCAACCTATTTCCACATGTTTAAGCTATTAAAGATAAGAGGCCAGTGTTTTAGACATGAAGCTTTAGTGTACTGAGAAAACTTTCTTCCCTGATGGTTAAGCACTGGTGAAACGCTAGGATAAGTGCATTATTGCAGCAGGGGCTTATATTGAGATATAAAGGAATTTTTGTTTTGTTTTTATAACTATGTTCTGTTATTCTGTAGAGTCAAAAAGTCTCAGGTTGACTTGAATGCCCCTTCATAGTTCCCCTTTGAGGTGATTCTGCCCGTCTAGCCTACTGCTTACTGGATGTTTTTTTTTGTTTGGGCTTCTGAAAACCCAGCTCATCAGCAGTTTTCGAAATACTCAAACCAGCCAGTCTGGCATGAACACATGCCACCATTTAAAGTCGGGGAAATCACATTTTCCCCATACTGATGTTTGATATGAACATAAACTAAAGTTCTTGACCTGTAATTGTATAATTTTAATGGGAAATTACATAAATAAACAGGGGTACAGGTGGTCCTGTGAAAGTGACAAGTGTATAGATTCTATTTATTACAGGTTATTAATGCCTAATAATTTAGCACAATTACAAAACTTTTCCATTTCTTGTAGCCCAGCACCACAATTGTTTTTGTCATGCAAGTTTGTTATTATCATACTCTGTACTCCTAGGAAGGCTTTCCCTTTAGATTTTAGCGCATGGCTGTGAGAGTTCAGTAACGAGAGTTTATCCCAAAGGTGTTCAGCAAGGGTGAGGTCAGGCTGAGGTGAACAGTGGCCTTATTATGCAGGAACTAGTTTGAGTTTGGGCATTACATCATATAATGATGCCATATAAAACCACGGATGTAAAGGTCAGGTGTCCACATACTTTTGATTAGTGTAAATAATCAGATAACTACAATTAAAAGCCTTTTTGCTTTTAGGAAATTTCAAGCATACAAATATCTATTTATTTAAAACACCTCATTCCACACGTTTTTTGAAATTATGAGCTGTTGAACAAATGTCATCAGTGCATTAATAATTAGCATTTTGTCGTTTGTTTGTAGGCTCCATTGATGTGAAGTTTCATTCAACTCAATATTTAATAAATAATAAACAAACAAACAAGCAAATAAATAACCCAGTGAAATCCAATTTGTACCACTTACACACACACTATACACACACACACTATACACACACACACTATACACACACACACTATACACACACACAAACGTAGCTGAAAGAGAATGATTGACACATTACTGACTGAGACCGTGTTATGTCAGGTTTAGCTCAGTTTTAATGTTTCGGCGCTTCATTTATTCCTAAGTATTGATCTCTTTCCAAAAACACTTGCCTACGTACCCTAGCCTTTACTTTAAACACACACACACACACACACACACACACACACACACACACACACACACACACACACACACACACACACACACAAAACTGAGAGGCAAATGCATGTCTCACTGTTTATGTTAAAGAACTGATTGGATGTTAAAAAGAACTTTCTAAGGAAGAATTTTGATTAAAAGTAACCACAAGAGTAACTGCATTTTCCAGCAGTTCATATAATGAAGATGTTTCTGACATTCACCTGGGGCTCGAGTCAAATGTCACATCACTATAAAAGCTAAATGCATGGAGCCATTAAATAAAATACACGCCATAAAAAAGCAACCTGGAGGAGAACATCAAGCCTGGGAAGAACAAGCCAACTGCGCACACCCAAACCCAAGGAGTCCTCATAATGTGAGTGTTTATCACTAAACCAAGATTGCTTAGAATTGTTAAACAAATATCATTAACATAGTGTAGGAGTCACACAAGTTTACATTCAGATAGATTTGTGAACTGGCTAAGCAACTCATTAAATAATACACACGTACTGTATGATTCATTTAACAGGCCAGACATTTCCCCCGACTGGCAAGCCTCACTGGCAACATGCAGATGAAGCAACGAAAGGTGCGAGAAGCAGAATGTGATATTAGCATCTTGTGCAGGTGGCATTAAATAGCATTTAAATAATAGGTTATGACGTCCTTAGCATTTAACACCATTATACACTGCCTGGCCAAAAAAAAAATAATAATAATAATAATAATAAAGAAAAACTTAAATAAATAAAATCACACACACACTAAGATTTCAATCACTTTTAGCTTTAATTACAGCACACAACGCAGCGGCCGGTTCCTGCTCCAAGAACCACCTGTCCCAGTTTGAGACCTGGGATACGACTGTGACGAACTGAAGTAACCCCAGATCATAACACTGCCTCCAGACACTTGTACAGTGGGCACTATGCATGAACTCATTAGACCACATGATTTTTTTTCCCATTGCCCCAAAGCCCAATGTTTATGCTTCCTAGCAAATCGAAGCCTATTTTTTTGATTAGTCTCACTAACAAGTGACAGCTACTGTATTTGGTTCCAGTCCTGTGAGTTCTCATCACTGTGTGTGTGTGGAAAGGCCCTTACTTTTACTATGACACATAGCAATTTTTTTTACCATTAAACTTCAGCAGGTGTTAAACTGATCTCCATTCCGTATTTTATTCTGATCACATTTTGCTGTAACAGCCCAATAGTTTAACACTTCTGAAATGGCGACTTTTTTTTTCCCGGCTAGGCAGTATATTATAATGCTGATTAAAACAATAGAAGCTTGTCCACAATGCCACAGCTTACACAAGTCACTATACAGTAAAGGCAGTTAGACACATTTGTAAAGTTAAAAATAATAATAATTATAATAAAACAGAACTGCTGATCTCATCCTTTCCAGTTTCACTCCACTCTTCCTCTCCCTCGCTTTCCCAGCTAGGCAGTGGAGTCATGTGCTAGCCTGGCTTAACCTCAATGTGAACAATCAATGCTTTTGATAAAAGGTTTCGTCTGACCAAACAAAGACATCAAGGACACAATGCGAGTGATTTTTTGAGCGCTCAGGCACGTGGCAGTGGCAGTTTGGAGCAGGAAAACAACATGACCAAAGGTTATGTAAGGAGCAGTTAACATGACAGGCATGGCCCAGTGAACCCGACCTGTACTGAAAGTTTTGGCATTTATGCCAGTAACACAATGTTATTGAGGATGCACTTCGGTGCCAGGATGCTATAACGGGAAGAATGGAGGTGCCAGAAACAGTTATGCAATGCACTGCAAAAAAAAAAAAAAAAAAAATCAGCACATAATAATTCTATCATAGGCACCTCCTAACATATCACTATATCAAATTTTATGGCATATCAGTGCACATTACACATCGAGACAGCTGCCGCCTAACATATAAAGGCAATCCCGTACATCTGTAAGCTGTAATAATGATGACACTGATAGGACGCCTAACTATAGTAGATTCCTACAGCATGATGAAAATATTAAAGTGCACAATAAAGGCGATAATTCTAAAACTGTTAAGTGTAACATGAGTCCATGGGTAATGGAGAACAACAACAACAACAAAAAAAAAAACTCTAGAGATCTTTGTGGTCCGAGTCAATCACTCTGTGCTATGACGCAACCACTGCAGCAAAACCAAAACCCCAATCCCAATCTCATATCCTTTTAAGCCATTTTAAAAGTGCTGATGATTGGGGAGGCTGGGGGCGGGGGATCTAAGGCCTACGTCACCGCTCACATGCTGTCCCTGGCTTCCAGTGCGTCACTGCATAGCTCCCACAAACCTAAGGAACATATCATATATCATGTATCATACTATAAGTGGAACAATGACCACACTCTTGCCATGTAGGCGCCACTTCAGAAGCTATTTTAGGGTGTCGTTTTCCACCCAAAGGTAGTGGGATTACCCCAGTCCCCATCGGCAATGCCCACTCTTTCCTGTTCCAAAACAACAGACCTGATTAAAATCATGTAAAGAAAAGCTTTAAGGGTGAAATGACCATTTTAAATAAAGAAAATAATATAACTTTTTAAAAAATAAATTATATCAGGAGACTAAGTCAAGAGACATGCACAAACTGAAAACAAAATAAATAAACAAACGACCATCTGTCTGATTCATCCCTTCTAATCCTACAGCGGAAGTACGGGTGTAGCCCTGTAAATCTCATGTAACCGAGATCACACCAGGTCAAAGGATCGAGCTTGACGCTTCAGCACAACCTAATTAACTCCACTTGCACACACTGCTCTCAGGACTGAAGGTCTCTCCTTCTCAGCCTGATCCATCATCTTCCTTTCAAGCTCTTACTACCTTTCCTAATGCGTCTCCATTTCCGATATTCACAATCTCGCCGGAGTGCAGATATGCAACCTGACACCTTAGATAAGCCTGGGGTGGAACCGCACATTTAATAATGATCACATTGTAATAACGGTAATATTTTTACACTCCCGAGTCAATTAACTGCAATATCCAGCTCAGCCCGAAGTTCGCTTTCAAACGTTCAAGTGTCTCCCAGACGGCCATTATGAATGCTAATAGATAACATAGTTTCATTTACTAGTGTATTAGTTTATGAGCACCAAGTTCATATATTTGAACTGTATTAGCTTGTACCTATATTGTGTTGGCTTATTCACTTATAGATTTGGGGACTTGTTTTGAAAAGAGACTAAAAAATGATTCTGTTCTGTGGAGGGATAACCAGTAGGCATTTATTCAGCCTGGGCTTTGTGTAGTCAGAGCAGAAAAACCGGCAGGGACATAAACACTTGCTGGAATAAATCACATTCATGGAGGTCCTTGAACGACCGCCCAACTTACTACTAGCCCACTCTGACCAATCAATGTGTCCTCCCAGAACGTGACACAGACCCTGTGTGCCACAGACAGGTGTGCGTTTCCCGTGTCCCCAACACGTCACTACACACTCATGCACGGCCTTGCCACTGGAAAGGATTAAAAGACGTTTACATGAATTTGGTTATGACGAATTTTGCAGATGCGCTTATTTGCATATTTAAGCTTTGCCACAATTTTACCAGAGCATGGCAGGACAGGTTTAGCTGCACCACAACCATCATGCAGTTTATGAACGCAGCAAAACTCTCAAATGAAATGACTCGAGTGTGATGGATTTGAAAAGATATGTAACACGAGAGCTTGTAAATACCCGTTTGAATTTGAATTTAAAACAGAAATAGTCAATAAGATCAGCTATATACAGCTTTACATTATTTGAAAAATTATAATAAATTGTGGATTAATTTTTTTAAATAAAAAAAAACCTTGTTTGATGAATGAATACAAAGAAGTAAAATACAAAGACATGACCAAACACCAATCTAAACACAAAGCGCACAGAGAGATTTAATCGTTATTGTTAATAGTTAATAAAGCCAAAGGAATAAATGAATTATCCTGTATCACAGAAAGCTTGGCATGGTCACATCAATAGCATGAGCCTTTTCATTACATTTCCCTTTTCAGTGAAAAAAACAGAGATCCTGTTTCATCACACAAGAGTCATATTTTTGTAGAAAGCTACTTTTAACGAGTTTTAGACCAGACAACCCTGACCAGGAAGAAGTTGCTACTGAAACTGACTGAGCGTCTTTAGTCAGAGATGTTCTGGTATAGATCCTGGGCAGCGCCCCACCGCTTTTTCATCCTGAGATGGCGAGTTTAAGCCTCAGCTGGTGCTACTGCCATCCGTAGCCTAGAGTCCTATGGAGCAGACTGCTCCGTGCTCTTAGACATGAGTGATGTTACATTCCAACATCAATCATAGCAACACTAGCCAATCACAGGCATCTGCAAAAGCTCACACGAGGTAAAACACAGGCAGATATTGCTTTCCCACTGAGTGTGTTGTCCCGCCCCCTAACAGTGTGAGATTTAGGGCCAGTTTGAAAAGATGAGGTTAGAGGGAAGCACATGAAACCTTTCCGCCTGGCCTGGTTGGTACAGGGCTGTTGCTTGTTTGGGAAACTGCCAACAAGATAGCTGAGAACTGAGCATGACATAATGAGGGAAAACACACAAAAAGTTGTTTATGAATGAAACCTCTGTATATGCTTTGTTCTACTTTCTTTAAAATATTAATTATATAATACCAATAAAAGACATTCAGAAGCATTGCATACGTATTTTACACACCGTAACACCAGAGCATTTATGCCGGCCTTATGTCATAACAGCATGTAAAATGATACACAACTTAGTTCTGAAGAAAGAACAACAGCCATCAGTTATTACTATGAATTCAATAATTCATGCTGGGTTTTTTTTTTTTCATTTTAATCAATATCTTAATTTTTTATCCATATCATTCATTTTTTTATCCATATCTTTGTTTTGCTAATGCAGTTTTTCATAAAAAAAAGGGTTTTAAATCAGTCCTGCTCTTTTCACATTGGACGATGGGTTGAATTTTCTGTATACAGCAATCACACCTATGCTAGAGACTGCTTGTATGACTCACTACAGTCTTTAACACAGGAAGAACTGTTCCTGATTTTATCATATTTAAATCCCTTTAATATAATGCAAATCTAATTAAATGGGGCTGGATCAGATTAGTCCATAACTTGATCCTTATGATAAACTACCTCCATTACATTCCCTGACATGACAAAAAAAAAAAAAAACAGCGGAAAAGTGTTTGTACCCGACAAATTTCTTCTGCACTGCTCTTTTTGTTTTTCTTGTAATGGTATAGAAAGTAGGGCATTTCCAGGGACCAGCCGATAAAATATCACCACCATACCTCAGTTTAATCTGTATTGCAATTCTCAGCATCACTATTTGATGAATACCCCAATATTAATCTATCCACACTCACAGGGGCCCAAAAAATATAAAATATATGCCTCTCTTTAGACAATCGCATGACAGCTTCAACAACAGTGTGACTACTGACTACTTTAGAGGAAACATAATACTACACACTGCTAGTGTAATTCAAATGGAGTTTACTTTGTACTCTGTGTATACATACTGTACATATATACATACACCAGAATTATATATATATACATACACAAACACACACTGTGCCTGAGACTTTGTCCGTGTAAAATTTAATTGCACACTCATAAGCGCATGCAAAAAAAAAGTGCCAACAGTTGAATTTTGAGATGAACTAATGATAATATTAGGCCGTGTACTATTTAACACCTGTGAAAACCCCAATAAAATTCATGCAGTAGTTTTTGAGTGATGCATGCACAAACAAACTGACAGACAGACAATTTGTCCATGCGTACAGGTCCAAAAAAACATCTTGATGTGTTCCATTAGTTATTATCTTATGTCCAAATAAGTTTTTTTTTAAATATCCTTAATGTACAGACACACCAAATTTAAAGTTTTATATATACTGTATATATATATTTATAAAATTATTTATATATTTATAATTTTTCCACATTTACATTTAGGTATTTGGCAGACGCTCTTATCCAGAGCGACTTACATTTTGATCTCATTACACATCTGAGCAGTTGAGGGTTAAGGGCCTCGCTCAAGGGCCCAACAGTAGCAACTTGGTGGTTGTGGGGTTTGAACCTGGGATCTTCCGAACCGTAGTCCAATGCCTTAACCACTGAGCTACCCCTGGCCCATGTATGTATTTTTCCCCCACAGATTACAGAACAGCTTTAAAGAAACTTAACAAATAATTAACTCTTACCACACAGGATGTGCTGCCTGCCGAGTGTGTGAGTAGTTTATAGCGCACCACCTGTAGGATTACAGAGGAATAGCAATATTTTACTACCTTAAATGCAAACATTTTTAAAATTATAAAAATAAAAAAACGTCACATGAATTGTCACATGAAAGAATGGCGACGTAAAAATTGATAGATTTTTTCCCCTTGTCTCTAATCGAAAGATTAATATTAGTTTAAACATTTCTGAGAGTGTACAGTATGTGCGTTTGTGTGTGGGCGCCAGTTCATATGCAGAACACTCACAGGAACAGCATGCAGTGTTCTGGACCAAGGTGTTCCTGTCACGTCTTACACCTAATTTGAGCCTCTTTAAAAAGCAGGTATACACCCCGCACCCCCCTCACCCCCCAACACACACACACATACATACACTGAGCTTTGCCTTGCTGTCTTTAAGTGTGCACTTCAGTACAGGCTGACTCTATACCACCTTTTTTTTTTCTTTCTCAGTAACACACTTTAACCGATAGATCTGCGAGGTGTGGAAAGCACACTCATGTCCCTAAACTGTCACTGATTCACTAATGACTGCCACACAAACATGGGGTCAAGGTTTCTTTAAGGAGGGGTGTGCATACATGTAAAGGGAGTAGGGTCAAAGTTTCGGTGCGTGACTAAGAATACCATTAACCTTGTGCAAAGACAAACAAAAAAAGTCTATAACTGATTATATCCCTGCTATGTTCCTCGTCTGTTTTTTCTAGGAATGTACGGACAGTTAAGGCATCTGTAAGATCCAACTTAGCACACTTTTTGGGACTTTTCACCAATGGGAAAAAAACAACATACATGATGAATCTTCATAGTCCATGCGTACAGGTCAGCCGACCGAAGCGGTCTGCGTGGGTGGACGCCTGGCTGGAAAAGCAGTTAGAGAAATGTATCACATGACGCTTTTGCGCTTTCAGCCTGAAAGTGCTGACACGAGCAGTGCACAAACTGTAACTCTTCTGGGTAAATCAGTGTCCTGTAAGGGAGGAAGTAAACAGCTTGGTAGCTGTTGTAGTCTTATACAGTAGTAGATACAGTCTTATAGAGAGGTTAACTGTATCTGCTTTCAGGCTGAAGCTGTAAACAAGTTTGTGATGGATCCACAGAACAGACATGGGCTTCTGCGCACAGATTTTTGCTCCAGCAAGTCACCAAAATGAACAGAATGACTTGGATTTACTTTATTTATTACCCTGGAGTGAAAATCAGGAACTGCTAAAACATATGAACAACCTGTCATGGCACCTGCCAAGTCAAACCCAGGCTGCTATTGTAGCACAGAGATCGCCAGACATTCCTAAGACTGGCACGATCAGACTTTTTTTTTTTTCGAGTCGATACGGACAATTTAAACGCAACGCACGATAGAAGTCTTTGCAATTGCTTGAATTTGTTTAATATGGCTCTGTCTCGCACTTTCATAACCTGACACAAACGCCAAATGCCATAGATTTCACATCTCTGTTAATATTCCTTCCTCCTTAATCTTCCGGATTACTCATCTGTTCCCCGTGCCCTCTCGGTGCCCTGCTGTGGTGCCGCTCACAACCCCAAACAAACAAAAATCCAAAGCAGCTCGATAAATCTGTCTTGTGTGGATCGCCAGTATCAAAAATAGATTGTTTTTTTTACATTTTTTTTTTTGCAGAAGAAGAAGAAGGGGAAAAAAAACTATGACTGCTCTACTTCAGTGTTAATACACTGATATGTCCTGTTTAAAGCAGCATGCCAGAGAGCCCACAGTGAAAAGCATGGTGGGGTGATTGAGGCACATTCTTGTGTAGCTGTGCGCTTTACATTCCAACACCACAAAGAGGGCACATCTCCCAAATCCAGATGAGGTGTCACACAGCTATTGCCAAAAAACACTGCAGCAGCGAGCGAACGCCACAGAAACACAACAAATTGAAAGCAGACCCAAACACGTGTTTAGGGCATGCCTGATAACGTAATGGCTTTAATATGACTGGTTAGCAGACCATACGCTAGAAAGTGCCACAAGATGCAATGCCATGCAAGTGCAGCGTGACAGGAAGTACGACTGTAACATTTCTCGGCACTTAGATGTTTCCTGTAAAGAAATGTGTGCACAACATGCTGGGTCAACTAAACAACAAGAAAAGAAAGCAGAGCACTCGTCAGCAAAACATGCACGTGCACACTCTAGAAACAGACCCCACACCTGGTAAGTGGGGGGGGTTTGGGGTAAAGAGAGGACGGTGAGGAAGGACGAGACGGAGAGGGAGGACGGGGACGGGCGACAAGGGCAGAGAATACAGCTGAAAGTTAGCAGATCAAATAGAGTTCAAGGTTTATGTGCTTATTGACAGGTCATGGTTTTATCCTTAAAAAATAAAAGTATTAAACAGTGTAAGACCAAACATACACACACAAATACACACACTTCCATGGTCACACTCTCACATAGGTGCTGCCTCTCCCTGTCTTACCCTCTTTCTCTCGTTCTCTCATCTCTACCTCAACTATATGATAAACAAATGAGTCAGCCGGGGCTTGCTGAGAACACTGACTCACTCTCCCCTCATTTTCACACACACACACACACACACACACACACACAATATTTTTTTCTGACCAGCATCAAACTGACCCAGGAATATCAAAGTGAGATGTAATGACACACAAAACTAGGAAAGAAGGATTATCTGCCAATAAATATAAGAAATAAATTCTCTCTTCAAAGTAATACCCATTTTAGTAAAACACACTCTGCATCGATTCATGCACATGAAAACAAATATCTGGAGCTCACACAGAAGGATCTACGCAGTACCGAGACCGACGCTGCTGTGTCATCTCTAGTGAGTGGAAAGAGGTCGCCATAACTAACACAAAAACCGTCTCTAGACAACATCACACGCCACAATAACACATAGGGGTCTTTGTCCCTTCGTACTCCACACAAGGTAAAGACTAAACAGGCCTTCGAGCTTTACTGCTTTACTCTTTACTACATATGTTCGCAGGACTTCCCTGTGTGGTTACGGTTACAGCGTTCGAATCACACTAATGGATGGACTGCTTCAGCAGGATGAGGCTCTGCCTCCACATAAATGTACACATCTCCCTCGGGAGCGGGTTTAAAATGATGTTAAGTGACTGATGTGTTTACTGCAATGGTTAAAGCAGAACTTGGGGAATAATAAATATAATAAATGTCCCAAAGAATTAATGCTATGTAGTTTAAATGCATGCAACAGGTGGGAAAAGGTGGCATTAAAAAAAAAATATATATAAATAACTAAAAAAAAATAATATATATATATATATATATATATATATATATAAATAAAAGACTAAAAGTATCAATGTGTATAATGACAAATGAGGCTCACCTTTCGAAGTTGCAGTGATTCGCTCAGATTTAATGAAATCGATGCTGGCGTATTCTCCATTTTCTGGGTGAAGCATGCCAGAGGCTGGCAGCTGGGGCTCAGCGCTGGCACTCTCAGTGCCTTGGTCCTCTCTCAGATCCAGGGCAATGTAATTGAGGCCATTTTGGTGTTCCACAGGTAGAGTCCTTATGGTTCTCACAGAACAGGCACTTGCTTCAGCTCGCTCTGAGGAGAGGCCAGGTGCTTCCTCTGTGCCACCTGCCGCTTTGTTCTCCACACACATCCACGTGCTGTCGAAGGACGGTGAGCTCTGCCACTTGCTATCCGCCACCTGAGAAACAGTGCTGGGAACTGGGGCGCTGCTGTCCAGGCCATTCGCTCCTGTCACTTCTGTGGATGTGACGAAAGTCTCAGAGCTGTGTCTCCGCCTGCCCTGGAGGTCTGCACGGATGACCTTTGGCTCAACAGATGTGCTGGAGCTTGGATATCTCTGCTCACAAACGCTAAGGTGTTGTAGCATCGTTGTGGGGCTTTTATGCCCGTCGTGCGGACCGCAGCTCATCTCCGTGTAGTCATCCAGGTGACCCAAAGTGACTCCACCGCCGCTGGTGCGAATGTAGGTCGGAGGGTTCCAAGGGGCCACCAGCGATGAACGTGAAGACTGACTTTTGGGTGGAAGGCCGTCCACCTCCACACTCATGTAGTCTTGTGGGAACGGAGAATGCCGGTCCTGCCGGTGAGCGCTTTGGCTGGTCAGAGTGTCCTCTGCAGTGAGTGCGTATGGGACCTGGTCACCAAACTCAATGTTAATGTACTCGCCAGGGCTGGAGGGGCATTCCACCGGGTCACTCGGCTGTAAAGACCCATGGAAACTGCGTCGGCTAAACGGGAGGCGATTTCGACACGAAGAATGGTGATCCATATCGCTACAGCCATTATGCTCAGGTGTGGTACCAGGTGAGATGTAGGCAGGCTTGGCAGGTTCACGTCGATGTTTTGCGGGGGCTTTGTATGAACGGGGGAGGGAGAAATATGAGCTGTAAGATTTTGGTATCTCAGGAGCACTCAGCGTGTAGTAACTGTCATTAGAGAATTTTCGTCTGCCTATCACAGGCCTGCTTTGAGACATATCCATGTATTCGCCATTTTCGGGACGCTCGTTACCTCTCTGAATAAGCCCCCTGCCGCTAGTGTGAGGGCTAGGTGGTGCTGGGGAGTCTGCAGCCCCATTTCCACCTGGGAGCATCATCATGTAGCCTTGTGAGTCTATGTGCTGATGAGTGGGAGGTGAGGCCGTGCTTTGGATATTTGGTGAGGCACAGACAAGAGGACTGGGTTGCATAGGCATGTAATCTGTTTCTCGTGCGGAGGGCACCACACCTGCCATCATGGGCATGTATCCATCGTCTTTAAAAGAGTCAGCAGCCCGCAGTGCAGGAGGGTGGTCCTGGCTGTGTTCAGAGCTGGAGCTGTAATCAGAACGAAGTGATGAAGAGATGGAGGCAAGCTGGCCATTACTGCCTAGAAAGCTTCCCTCAGCTACAGCCTCGTCCAGCGAGAAGTTGGTCTGAGTCATCTTTTGGTAAACAGCTACTCCACCTGCACCGGCAGCTCCCACCTGTCTGGAAAAGGAAGGAGTGCGCCTCCTAAACGAGCGTGAATCTTCCTCAGCAGTATCGTCGCGTGAAGCGTCCCCGGCACTCCCACCGAACATGTCCCGGCTCCAGCCCATCGCCATGTAGTCACTGAGACAGTTCTCCTCCCGGATGGGGGGCGTGTTGCTCAGCGAGTCAGGTGTGTTGCTGCGAACCCTGAAGTAGCGGAAGTCTCCAGGGCTGGATCCGTATTCGTCCGAGGAGTTGAAGCCTCCATCGCTGGGAGAACCGCAGATGGAAGCGCTGGAGGGTCGGGTGTTGGTATCAGTGACAGAGCCATGGCCGCTGCTACTGGACATACTGACAGGACTAGTGGTGGATGGGAAGTGAGACACAGGAAGTGAGGCAGACCGCGCATGGTAGGCGGCACCCGGCGGGGCTCGGACATATCGGCTTCCGGTTCCGCTGCTACTCTCCTGTCTACCCAAATTAGCACGGGCTGTATTGAGGTGGATCAGGCTGCCCGTGACTGACCGAAACGGGCGGTTCATGGTGCCCTCACCTTCGCTGGACGTGCGAAACCTGTATCCGCTCGCGCCACTGCTCTTACTGCTAGGCGGAGTGCCAACCATAGACTCGGCCCGGGACCGCCTCTGCAGTCCCGTCTGGCTGGGTGGGAGGTTTCCCAGGTGCCGACGTGTGGTCATGAAAGCCATCGGGTTAGAACCTGACGACTGACTTTTACTCCTTGGCCTGAACTCGGCGTAGGCTTTCAGAGCCTTCATGGTATCTAAAATGGTCTCGTGCATACTCTGAGCCACCACCGAATCGTCCACCTGCATCCACAGCTCGCCCGGACCGATGGAAGAGGAACGCCCGACCTCGATGAAGAAGAAGCTCTCGGAGTGGCCACAGCGCCTGATGTTCATCAGCTGCAGGTTTACACACGGGGTTTCAGAGTTCAGTTTTACGAGGTGGATGGTTTTAGAGGAGAGGCACAGTCTGTACACACCCGTGAGATTCTTAGTTTGCCCCAGGCCCTTGGGTTTCACGTTTACCTGCCAGACCTCCTTGAAGACGGTGCCTGGCGTTACCGTGCCGTAGCCGTCGTCGAGCTCGTCGGCTTCAGTGTGGCTTTTTTTGCCTTCATTCATCAGGTCGCTGAGCGCTAAGTACCAGTCTTCTTGCTCTTGCTCGTTTTCAGCTACAATCGCGAAATATTCATCCTTGGTATACAGAGCTATGAGGTGTTTGTTCTTTGAGTCCGCCCTTTTGTTTACAGTGAAACACTGGTAGAGATAAATCACGCGTTTGGGGGGAGAAGCGCTGGCTGCAGCGGCGCCGGTAGACGAGGAGGAGGAGGAGGAGGCGGCGGCGGCGGAGCGAAGGCTGCTACGGAACTTCTTTTCACTGTCGTAGTACTCCAGTCGGCTCGGGCCTGAGCGGCTCGCTGAGCGTAAGACGAAAAACCTCTTATGGCCGTGTTTCTGTTTTCTCAGGTAACCGCACTTCCTAATGTCGTCCAGCGCGTCTGAGGCGGCGGCGGCGGCGGCGGTAGCAGCAGCAGCAGCGCCGGGGTGAACAGCCATGGCAGCGGCGGATGAGGTAGCCTGTGTGTGGCTCGTAGCAGCAGAGTCCTCGTGTGCTGGCTTAAAAGAAGACAGGAGGCTTTTCCGCGCCGGAGACTGCTGATAGTTCTCGTGATCGAAATGCTGTTGGTGCTGGTCCTGCGGTTGGTGATGCGCGTGCGGCTGGTGTTGATGGCAGCGCGCGCCGCCGCCGCCGTGCAGCGGTGAGGAAGGGGGATCCCCGCCGGCTGGAGCGGGTTTAGCTCCGGCACTAGTCCTCTGCTGCGCTTCCAGAATGAGCATGGCGGCGTCTGGATAATTAGCAAGATTTGCCATTGTTTTTGTTTGGTAAACGTCAGGTTAAGTTTATCCTCGTCTTAGCGTCGCGCTACGAGACCCCATTCTTGTTTGGGGAGGGTGGGAGGGATTGAGCGGGGGGTCGTGTTCTCCTCCGGCAATTTATGCCTCCCGGTGATGCGCTGCTCTGAGCCGCCTCAGGAAAACGCAGCCAACGCGACAAGAATTCAAGCCAAGCCACTGCAACATGACCACATTACCCGTTTCTATTATCGGTAGATCCTAGCGGCGCTGCCAATCTGCTCTTCACTCCCTCTGTACACACATCTCTATGGACCGCGGCACAAACAACACGTGACCCTTGCGTCATCCGGCTATGGGCGGACGCACAATGCAAGTTCCGTGATCTGATTGGTCCAGCTGCGGGCTCCTGCAGCGATCCAGAGCCAATCGTAAGGCAGAACGTGCCTGCGTCGTCAATAGGTCCAACCAATGGCTGTGTAGCAAGTCTCCTTCCAGGGAGAAAAATAGGCGCTCTAGGGTTGATCGACAGAGCTGGTGTCCAATAGGATGAGTCTCAAGTAAAACGCCTTTTTCTGATGAGACGGGCATTTAAATTTACAAGCATGCTGCAACAGGTTGTCTGTTTTCCTCTTGTTAAACCCACACCCATGTTCTTCTCATATGAGTGGTATTAAACAAGGAAGCACATTATTTTCTTTTAAACATTAACTTAAAAAATAATAGCTGTAAGATCATGTCAGTTGTCACAGATATCAGTGGTTGCTAAGCCAACTTTATTCTTCATCAAGGTGCTGTCATGGCCTGTTAGTGCAGTTTACAGCGCAGAGTTCATATAAGATGTTGTTGTTGATGATCTTTCAGGATGCCCTTGCCGTCGCGACCCTCCCATTTTATCTGGGCTTGGGACCAGTGACTGGGGTTTATTTAATTCAATTCAATTTGATTTATATAGCTCTTTTAGCAGTGTCCATTGTTGCAAAGAAGATTAACAGAATCAACAAGAAAATTAGACAAATGAGTATAACTTGGCAGAGGTTTTACACTGAATGCATTTCTTGATATTTAATGAAGTATTAAGCAAAAAAATGTTGGCAAATTTCTTTGTGTATAAGAGGAACGCTTTTGAACGTACACTCTGAGACTTAAGAACGCACCAAGTAAAGTGATCAGTCATATGCACACATCAGCGGAAACTAGTTTTAATGTGCTGCCTCAGGACTTAAATTCACACACCGTGGGAAACAGGAGTAAGGGCAATGTGGGGAAGTGAGTAGCGTTTAAAGTCACTCTTCCGGTTCATCCACCAGCTGCATTAGTGATTGTAGCCAAAATGCAAATTCACGTTTCATTTCTAAAGGAAAACTTCACTCTGAATGCAACACTCGATATTAAACTGAAAAATAAGTTATGTGCTTAGTTGTGTTCATTTGCTGCATTTGATGCAAACACTAGGCAGCGTCATCTACGGCGATATGGGGTACATCAGGCTGAACTCATAGCTACTGAAACCCTGATGTAGCAGGCGGCCAGTGCAGCAAGCATCTCTCACCGAGTAACAGTAAGCAGTGTCATCACCTTTTTTGTCCTACTGTGAGATCTGGCGTAACATTGTAGCAACATGAGGAGCAGCAGTGGATTAAGCACACACTCCATTAACAGCTACTGGTAGCATGCAGACATCAGGATATGCACAGAGGTGGAGCTGCGGGTAACCTCTAGTATGCAATAGGTGATGGGGTTACAGATCTCGCCTTCAGGTTCTCCCCGTGCTTTGTGGGTTTCCTCACTGTACTCTGGTTTCCCCCACAGTCCGAAAACACATTTCAGGCTTATTGAAGTTTCCAAAACTGGCAGTATGATTGGCGGGTGTGTGTGTGTGTGTGCCTGTGCTCTGCAATGATTTGGCACCCTGACCAGCGTCCTGTGCCCTGAGCTCCCTGAAATACACTCCAGGTTCACAGTGACCCTACACGGGATCAGTGATAAAGAACATAAATCAATGAATGAATAAATAAATAAAATATATTTCATACTCCACTCATGAAGTGTTGAAATTAAACACAAGCTCAGTGATTTTCTGCTTTGAAGCTGGGGTCATCTATATATTCACCTGTCAGATTAATTTGCTGAGAAAAATGATATGCTAGCGTTATTAAAGTTGACAAGGAGCCTCCTAGGATAAACAAAAAAACAATTCTGAACACCTTTATAGAACACTTCCCAGATCTCCTTACCTGTATTAACGTTTCTGACCCCACTAATGCTGTTGTGTTTAAATGAGCACAAATCCATACGGCCAGACTCCAAAATCCAGTAAAAAAAAAAAAAAAAAAAGCCTTTCCAGAAAAGGGGAGGTTATTATTACAACAAGGTTTGGGCCAAATCTGGAATGGCATGTTCACAAAGCACTTACAGATGTGATGGTCAGGTGTCCACAAACCTTTGGGCACATAGTTGGCTTGAAGAAGCCAACTCTGGAGTCAACAGCACATTTCCGCAGTCTGGGTATGAGCATGCCAGAAAACTTTCCAATACACTGTAGATCTCCACCTCTCGCCTAGTGTTTCCATCATGTACTGTGGCACTGATCATAATGAAGTGGTTATTGAACGCTGGATGTACCGGACACACTGTGCTCAAGCCTGGCATTCGCACAATGGAAACACATCGCATGCTTATACTGTACTCCGTGTACGTAAGCGTTGCCAGACTGCCAGAGTGCCAGGCAGTCCATAAGTTTCTCTCGCACCTTTCCCAGACTGACAGCGGAAATGTGTTCAGTGACCATGTCTTGTTTCATTACCCCCAAGTGGAAACTTCTGTAGTGGTATTTGTGTTTCTACAAGAGGTCACATGTTGCCTGATGACAGTGTACATAATGTGTGCATAACATCTTCAGCTGGTTAGCTTCTTAATTTTTATGACTGGCTTAAATATATCACAGCACACCATGTTGTCTGCTATATTCATACAGAGCAAATTTAGATGAAGCTAAATTTAATGCAGCCTCTATTCCATTTCTGAGCACCTGAACCAGACGCCAGATTTTAATATTGTAATATCATGAAGTTGATATTTAAATATCATTTTGACATGTTTATACTTCACTTAAGTATTACTGCAACTGGATACTTGCACTCATAATTATATTGTATTTCCACGGAGAAAATAGTTTTTGCAATAATTAAATTTTCTTTGATTTATACCTTATTAATAATCGCACATGCCTCATCAATAATTACCCAGATGATGATTTATTAACAAACTATGTAGCATTACTCATACTCCATTCAACCAACTTACAAAGACTGAAATGAGATTTCAGAAAAAAACAACATATAAAAAAATTAATAAATCATTATATTTTCTAACTACTTTGGCTAAATCAAAAGATGAATAATATTGAATCAAGTAATTTATACTTCCAAGTAGTTTCTCAATACATTTTCCACCCCTTAAAACAGGAATTGGGGTGTAAGATAAATGTCATAAATACAGACAAGCATTCTGTCATTCACACAATGTAAGAAGTAACTTTAGTACATAATGAAAGCATGATTTAGCTACATTGATTCGCTGAAATCTGTGAGTTCTGATGCATCTGTAAGAATGGACAGCGATGTATGAACAGTGGTGTCCAAAAGTATTAAGACAAAAGTTAAATTTAATGTTTTAATGTTTAAACCTTTTTACAATTAAAAAAAATAATAACAATTAAGATAAGATCATCAGAGAATAATTTGTTATTTTATTCAATGAAACTGCTATATAACATGCACTTTATTCCTCAAGAGTTGCTGAATCCAGAGGCAAAATGACATCTTCAGGTCTCTGGTGTCACTCGCTCAATCCATGCCTGCTTGATTACTTCCTGAAGATCACGTACAGAAGATGATGTCTTGACTGCTGCTGGCTGCTTCACCCTTGTTCAGTGGTTTTCTATCGGGTTTAGGTCAGGAGATGACCCAGATCATGGCTCCAGAAGCTCATACTATTGTCACATATCAAGTTTTTCACTAGTTGTCCAGTTAGTTAGAACAATTCGATCTATACACTGTAGGTTAGAACTAATTAGTGAAATCACCTTAGTTTTGTGCACAGGGAGAACTAATAAATTGGGTATGTGGGCGTAATATTTTTGTCCTCCACTGTACTTCATTATATAAAAATAAATGATTTTAGTATGTGGTGTTCTTGTTTTGCATGCAGTTTATTGAATCTGTACTTTTTCTATAAACGGTAAGGGAAAATAAACATAAGAGATGGAAATTATTTGAACTGCACTATGAAATTGTAAAAAAAAAAGTGGATAGGTGTGCCTCAAATCCCTTTAACATTTATCTTTGACCAGCAGGGTTTTTAAGGGTAGATCTACAGCATACTGCAGTATACAGGACAGACCACTGACTTGTACGTTTCATTGTACGTTTCAGCCACTTTGACTGGAGTTCTCCGGTTCAAGTGCAGTGGAAGTAAAAACTTTTTTGTTTTCTATGATTAATCTAATTGTAATAAATCTTGTTTTTCAGGCATTGTTGTTTCTTTGTATAGTATATGTACGGGTGATCGTTCGCCTTTTTGTTTCAGCATGTTGTTTTTATATTTGTGTTTTTAAATCTGGTCTCCGTCTGCAAGCCAATTTTCCCAGCTGGGATAATAAAATGACTGAACTGAACTGAACTGAACCTCAGGAAGTCTACACTAAATAAAAGCCAGCATGTGTAACTCACCACTCAGTGATGACTCAGTTGCTCCTCCCAGTGGTACATAATGTACATAATCTCGATTTTAAAATTTCCTCACTTTCACCTATTTTATTTATTTTATTTAATGATGTATAACATATTTAAATGTTATAGTTATTCTGTGTAGCTTCAAGTCATTTCAAGACTTATTTCTTGTTTAATACCATAAAAATGTTAAATGCATATGGTCTTTTTAAAATTAAAAACCACTCATTTCATTATTGTAATCTTTATACTATATATATAAACCAGTTTTACATATTTAAAAAAAAAACATAAGTTTTAAAATTGTGCCTGGTGTTGGTCATCTTCTTTCCTTGTGCTCAAGGTAAGGGCTCTTTACTGACACTCCGCTGAATTCTGACTATTGAGAAGCATCTATGATGTTGCTCATCTTTTAGCTGTGTAGTTTTGACATATGAGTTTTTTGATGGTACTTTTTTGTAACAACACCCTGATTTTGTAATACATGCACACATATTCATTTACCGAAACATGTTCAGAAGTATGGACTATAATCTACATGCAGGAGAGAGACAGCTTTAGGACTGTGTAATCTGGTTAAGGGTGACCTTGCCACTCAGTGTACTTCTTATGAAGAGCCACTTGGCCTAATCCTGACAACATCTAGGTCACCATCTGCTGCGTTAACACCTCTGACCACAAAACGGCGTTGTTTCATTGTAAGTGAGAGGTTTAAAATCAGGTTTATTGCCTTCTTACAGAATTATAAACACACTCGAGTTTACATAAAATCCAGATTTATTGTTAACTGTAAATGGCTCATTAATGCTTCAAGCCGACATTAATGTCATTTTTTTTTATTATTTTTTTTTTTCACATTTGGGTCAAAGTGTGTTGTTGGTAAAACTAAAGTTCTTGATGTACTGAACAGTCAAAAGACATTTACTTAAAATATGGCCTAAATAAATTTTGACCTATTCAACACAGCTTAGTTCCAACCCATATCTCATGTACCTGAACATCAGCTTAGGTGGATCAGGTGGAGCAGATTAAGGCTTGAATTATTCCGTGCAGGTTGGCAAATCTTCTAGGGGAGATGGTTAGTGTCCTCAATACATAAGTTCAGTATTAAATTACAATTTTAGACAGAGATTTTATTTCGTCTTACAGTAATTAGTCTACGTTAGATCACAGCTAGATAAAAACAAGCAGATATTGTACATTTGACAGGTATATCACTGACACCCTACAATTACAGTCAAAACATTGCTAAAACATTTGTGCATTAATGACATCCATGGGAGTCCATGTTAAACATACCCCTTATTAAGAGATGTCTGTCTGAGCAACATTTTAGCAACAATCTCTAAAAGCTCTATTCTCACACCATGGCAGTAGATCAATCTAATAGGTATGAATACTATATGTAGTGTTATATAACATTTAAACATATAAATATAGTTTGTTTATTAAATAATTTTTTTGCACCAAGGTTTTGCTCCTTATTTTCTGGCCAGAACCAAGTTTGGACGTTTTTCTCCTCAGGCGAGAAGGATATTTCTTCCCTTTAGATAATAGAAAAAAAAGTGATCTGATCCAATCTCTTACCCTCACTCCTCTGTCTCTCTGTCGATGTCTCTATCTATCTCCCTCTACTGCTGATCCCGTCCTCATTTTGCTGAGCAATGGGTTCCCAGAAGTTAATTTTAGTTCCGTCTGTGACTTTGGCTTAAGTCACAAAGGTACATCGTATTCAGAATAGGAGAGACAGTGCTGGAATATTCCACCTAATACCTGGCTTCCTGGTAGTTGTGTGTTAGTTTCATTCACTTAAAAATGAGAAGTTACAGTGAAAGTCTCTGAAATGCACATGACGATATGCCTTCTCGATCTTGAACAGGAGCCTTTAATAAGAATTAAGCAGTCCTGATTTTACAGACCTTTCATGTGCAGTAGAAAATATCCAGAGCTCAAGCCACTTTGACCGGACCAAGCCAGGAACAAAGGAAGGCTTAAAGATTTCCTTGTTTTGTCTGCATCAAGCTCCTGCGTCATGTGCACAAGTCAAAAGAGCACAAGCAAAAGGGTTTTCAGTGATGGTGTATCATGATGTTGCCTTCATCAGCCAGAGTAACCTGGGCCACCTGACGCACGGCAGAGATCTTCTTCACCGCCTTCTGAAGCATCAGCTTAAAGTCCTTATTCTCAGTCCTGGAAAACACCACACAATAAAGAACGTGCATCAGCCTACTCACATGCATACCTTATTAAACACATTAAACGCATGTATCAAGGATAAATATTCCAATTCATTGATTAGGCCTACATTAAGACATTAAAACCTGGAACCCTAGGAGGACATATAGAACGTAACAGACAACACAAATAGACACATCTGCATGCCATGCATAACCAGGCATCCGGTTTTCAAAAGCTGGCCACATTCAGAAATGTGCAATGCCATCTGAAAGAAGAGAGCATGTAGATCTGCTATATTTGACTGCACAAGTCATGCAAGGCCATAAACAGAGGGGTTACTTCCAGAAACCTTCCAGATTAAAGCTTTAAGGGATTTATTTCACTTTGGTTACAGCCTCTGTACTGATGTGGGGAAGGTCTTCATTAATATCCTCAAAGGAGTTTCAGCGCCAGCTTCTGAACCGAACAGCTTTGTAAGGTATTCAATACAGACACACACACACACACAATATCATGGCTGGTATACAGTCAAAAACGTGTTTTAATATAGTGATAACTGGCAGATTATAGCTTGAGAAACATAACTTGAAAGTAGAAGAACTGAGTTAATTCATAGTTGGAGAATGTAGTTGAATAATGGCACAGATGTGCTAATTGTGTCCCATATCTCCCATCCCAGACACCGCATTCAGTAATGTTATACATTCTCCATGCATAACATTACCTCAGTTATTCTTCTTTGCAAGCTCTTTCTCCGCTTTCCGCCTCTTGTATGCAGCTATTTCCTCCATCTGCAAGCCATGTGCCATTTGCCTGCAAAATATATTGGAAAGGATTAACAAGAAAGACACACACAGAGACGCTGCCAGGTCACAGGCCATGGAATGGCCCAGTCTTACCCAGACTTAAGTTCAGGTGGGTCAGGGAGTGGTTTGGTGAAACTGTCCCTCCCAATGAGCCAGTAGGTTTCTTCTGCACCTTTGCCCTGTGAAACGGAGCAGATCCGATGTCAGTTTGTTATTAATGCATCATGTGCAAAGAAACAGGGCACAG
This sequence comes from Clarias gariepinus, assembly GCF_024256425.1. Taxonomy (NCBI): domain Eukaryota; kingdom Metazoa; phylum Chordata; class Actinopteri; order Siluriformes; family Clariidae; genus Clarias; species Clarias gariepinus. The sequence continues at coordinate 26,307,140 of NC_071100.1, read as the reverse complement.
GAATATAAGAATGCCAGCTCTTTTTAGAATGAGTAGAAAATTAATTTAAAAAAATCATTTTAGAATAAATAAATTAATTATATAACTTGATCTTTTCCTGTCCAGTTAAACCAATTTATAAAGCAGTGTCCAATGTAGCCAGATGAATGTTCATGGCTTATTAAGGTGGCACCAAATGTGGTCATCTGCTGTTGTAGCCAATCCGCCATTTAGATTCAATGTATTGTGCATTCTAAGAAGCTTTTTATGCACCTCAGTTGTACAAAGTGGTCATTTGAGCTTATTTTCCTTTTTCTTATTTAGCACTATTCTATGTAAAGTCTAGAAAAAAATCTTAGGACAGCAGCAATTTATAAAATCCTTCAACCAGCCTATTTGACATGATAAAACATGTCCTGGTAAAAGACACTGAGATCACGTGTTCCCCCATCCTGATGTGTAGTGAACAGAAACTGACGCTCTTGCTTTGTTTCCGCATGACTTTATGCACAGTGATTTTGCTACATGCTGCAGGTATTGAGAATATGAGAATGAGAATATCTATGTGTAATGAATTATATGCATTTATTCATCTTTAATAACAACTTGAAAACACTGGGTTGGTTTGTGCTTCACAGGACAGCATGCAAACACACATGCATCCACAAAATTGTTCACAGTGCAGAAGCAATTGCACAGGAACAAACTAGACACAGTGGTGCTGCGAGGTGGAACCTATACCGTCTGCACAATGCTATTTTCTCAGTACAAAAAACATACGATAGCATATAATTCTGTTAGTCATTTCAAATAAGAAAATCATCCATTACAACTGAGATAATGTTTCTATTGCTCAATCTCTCTGGTCTTACCTTGAGCTCAATTTTGCCTCTTAACTGCACTTTATATCCTGCTTTCAGTGCCATCAGGATTTTAACTGTGCTGGAGTGAACATGAATCCGATACGCTGCAGGAATCCAAGTGTCGATATCAGTTATAATACATAGTGGAATCCTAACAAAAAAATCTCAATATAAGTTTGAGGTCTTTGAACTCACGCATCCCCATGGACTCCATTCTAGAAGCTGTGTTGACTGTGTCTCCAAACAGACAGTACCTGGGCATGGTCAAGCCCACAACTCCAGCTACACACGAACCTACACAGGGGCAGACATGTGGAGTTGATCAGAAGCACTACTATAATGTACTTTTTCAATTCACTAAAACAAAAGTCGTTGGTGTACAAAAACACTTTGTCTGACCTGTGTGAAGTCCTATTCGGATACGGACCGGTACATCAGGCATGTGCCTCATTTTAAACGTCCCCACTGCACTGAGGATATCCAGAGCCATGTTGGAAATCTCAGCTGCATGGCGGTTCCCGTTCGGCACAGGTAAACCTGATGCCACCATGTAGGCATCACCTATGGTCTCAACCTGAAAAGTAGAGAAAAAGTGGCAAGCTAAAGGAAGATTTACACTGTCTCGTCAGAAAAATAGTCAGAAGGATCAAATTTATCTGCATGCATTAATGAAAGAAAACATATGAAATTAAGAACCATTCAATGCATAATAAAAAACCTGGAAGAAGGGTGCCTGAAGAAGGGTGGAAGAAATGTGTCTGAGAAAAATAGTAATGAATACTGAATCAGAGTTTGGTAAAAGTGCTTGTTAAAGTTCCTTTTAAATAAATGCCAGGAGAAATCAGAGCTATGTTTAATAGTAAACGTACAGTAGGAGCATTTCTACACTTAGAATGTGATGAGAACTCACAGGATTGGGACTAAACGCCTACTGTGGCCGTACGAAAACCACTTGTTAGTGAGACCAAACAGAAAAAAGGCTTTAATTTGTTAGGGAGTATAAAGATTGAATGAAAAAATGTCATGTGGTCTGATGAGTTTAGACTGAGCCTATTCCAGTGCAGTGAGAGATACAAGGAAGAGATGGGATACAAGTCACTGGTCCAGGACGGGTTAACGCTGGTGGATTTGCATCACGCTGGAACACAAATGCTAAGCAAGAAAGAGCTTTAAAGAAAATATTATTGTAATATTCGTGTGTGTGTGTGTGTGTGCGTGCGTGCATGATTTTTTTAAGGTCAATCTTTTAAGTATCATCTTACCTGGCGCTTATCCAGATTCAGAGGTCTATAATTATATGTGTAACAAGTATCCACCAAACAGTGTAACATCAAATATCCCAATTTGTGCCAAATTAGACAGAATCAGTCATCTAATAGCTTTTAGAAAAAATACATTTTAAATCACATATTTGGAGATTGTTACAGGGCTTAGCTAAGGATGTGTACAGTGACACTTTTGACACAGGAAGTGTTACATCATCATCCGCTGAGTGTTCTTAAACTTATGGTGTAACCACAGTTACATACAAACACATTAAACAACAACAATGACGAAGAAGAAAGAGAAGAAGCAAAAGAAGCGGACATAGAGAACATAGCAATTACCTAATAGGAATAAAACCTCTACATGAACAAAGAGCTTTTTGACATGGACAGAAGTACTCGAGTTGAAGAGACGCCCCAGGATCAAACTATGCAGGGAGCAATGAGAACTGAACACACAGCAGGCTGGAAACCAACACCTGAGATCATCTTAGCATCTCAGAGATACAGCATGTATCATATTGCTGTGGCAAACATGGGTGGTCAGGTTGGAAATATATTTAACGTATTTTAATGCTTTCATCTGGAGCTTTTTCAGTAACTCTTGATACAGACCAGGAAAGTACTGCGCTGATCCCTAAATCACCCACTTCCGAGAAGCCAGACTTTTCACAGAGGACAGAGATAAACGTAAGTACTGTCCGGTCCTGCATGGCTGTATATTTGAAGTCATTAGAGGTGGAAAATGTGCAAAAGTAAATCTTAGGAGCAGTGTAAAATGCCTATAAGACCAGAAGGAAGATGCAATCGCGGTAAAACAGAACAGAACACAATAAATAAAAGATCTGACTGAACCAGATGTTCTCACTTTCTGACCAAACAGCAGTCAGGAATGATACCTTATACACATCATGGTTGCTGATGATTGCATCAAAGAGCGTGTAGAGATCATTAAGAAGGTCCACCACCTCAATCGGCTCACTGTTGGCTGAAATTGTAGTGAAGCCAACAATGTCACTGAAGTAGACAGTGACACTATCAAAGTACTCCGGTTTTACTGTGCTTCCCAACTTTAGAGCCTCGGCCACCGACCTGGAGCAAAAGAACAGCAAGAAAACACCAGACAGTAAGAGGATGAGATTGAGATTGGGATGAAGAGTCCAGTTGTACATACAGTAGCGAACAGTAGAAGTTTACTACCAAGAACATACTGTAGAGCTCACAGAAATGACTTCAACAGAGAACTTATTCACTTTTTCAACAGGTATCAAATACAAATAAATATTTTTGATCAATTGATACATTATTCAAAAACATTATTAAAAAGGTAAGTATCCTGTATATTTGAAATCCATCATTTTGTAATTTATTCTACTCACGGTGGCAGCATCTGTGTGAGCAGTTTCTCAGTCTTTTGTTTCTCGATTTCCAGCTCCTCTGTTCTTTCCCTGATCAGTTCCTCCAGATTCGAGGAGTATTGCTCCAGCATCCTGAGCATGGAGTCTATGATGTTAGTCTTTTTCCCTTTATTGATGTTTTTAAACTGAGGAAAGGGAAAGATAGGTGTGAGACTCACGATTCTGAAGGCAGTTCATGCAAATAAATAAATGAATACAGTATATCAAAATTTTATATTAATATATCTATATATAGTGTTTGTTAGCCTACAAGAAGTGTTAAAGTCCAACCTGGACTTTTGATTGCGCAGAACAACAGAACACATTAATTAGGGTAAAAACTTCCTTTATTTCTCTAAATAATGCCCTGCTACACTAATGCACTTATCCCAGGTTTTCACTAGTGCTCAGTTCACCAAAGTCATGATCAGACTGCCTGTTTCAAGTCTGAAATGCTGGCCTCCCAGGAACTCCTTTAATGGCCCAAATATGTGGAGATCAATTGAAGTGAGGTCAGGATTGTACTGGGGATGTGGCAATAACTCCCAGCTGATTTCCTGTAATGTTCAAGTGCTGTTGGTGAATGATTGTGTGTACAGTTCCTAAAGAGAGATGCTGGTAGTGAAATGTTATCCCATCGAGTTTCCAGGACCATGTGTTCCACTCACTGAATGTTTATGGGAACGACTGCCATCTCGGCTGGGATCATAATTCACAGATGTACAGACTTCTTTAAAACGTTCCCACCATTCAAATCAGTTTTAATCCTTCATTCACTAGAAATTAATGAAGAAGTCCCGGTTTGAATTGAGCACCCCATTTAAAAGTTACTTTAGTAAGAGTTTTCTATATATTGTATCTTACTATCCTTTTTTACTCTTATAAGTTTACAAAAAATTCTAATATTCTGCACCTCCTGCTCTTTTATTCACACAATTTATGTTTATTTGAAACTAAGGCCCATAAATATTCCTGAAAGAAACATGTGTTTATGAAAATGGTGATGTCAAAGTGTTACCTTGCTCATGGTTTCTATGGTTTTGTGTGAGTATCGGTGTGCAATAGATTATTGGATAATGTGTCAATCCACATATTGTTGATGGAACCTTTTCTAGTTTACGCTACACAAGCTCTTAACATTATTCTTTAGAAGTGTGACATGCTTGGAAATTACATGCTATTGCCACCGGCCTGACATGCTCAGTTTATTGTATTATTGCATTTGCATATGAATAGAAATATTTCTATATTGAAAACAGAATGGTATAGTTTTTTTTTTACATGTGGATGAAACCTAAAGCTTTGCTTTTAAAAAGAAACAAAAGAGTATTTTACCCCCTAGAAAAGCAGATATGTGAAAAAGTGGGCCACCTGATCAAAAATCTCATCAAATGGTGGTCTCCTCTCGGGCTGTTCATTCCAGCACTGCTTCATTAGCTGGATGCATTCTAGAGGAGCGTGGTCTGGAGATACTGTGGGTCTGCACAATGGTGGAGGCTTCTTTACTTTCTGAATAATTTCTGTTAAAAAAAAAAAAAGGAAAAATGAATACTCATACTCACACTTAAGGGAGTAATATGGCCAATAGTATTACAACAATACAAACAAGTATTACAACATCTTCTAACATGAACTTGACAGATCTCCAGGAGTTGTAACCTACCCTGAGCAGACTGCTCTAACATGCAGAAAGGGGGCCCTCGGACCACCACTTCCTGCATGATAATGGAGAAGCTGTATATGTCCCCTGCCAAACTACCTTTCAGTCCTGGAAAGGAACTTCTCAAGATCTCAGGGGCTGTCCACAGCAGCTCTGCGTATTGTCCAGATATAAGCACAACAAGTGTAATCAGAATGGTATATTAGAGATGCATGTGCAAGTACAGGCAAGAGACCTAAACCTCAACGATTTTTAAAAAGGCTGGGAAAAAAATCCACAACCCACCAGGAATTATATGGATAGTACAGAAAACCAGTATCTGCATCCTGAAGATGAATAGATAAAAGAGCTTACAAGGTACACATGCACTCACCCTCAGGTTGTGGCTGTACATAGGGAAACCTCTGGGACTCCAACACTTCATTGTAGCCATAGTCAGTCACTTTGAGCACAAAGCGCCCATCAACCACACAATTTCTGGACTTCAGCCTTCCATGACATACATTCCTGTGGTGGAGGTATTTCATTCCCTGCATGACGGGTACATTCATACACAAACAGTCATATTGTAACCTGCCCCATTTACTACTGTAGATTCCTTCTGTAAGTATACAGTACCAATGTCTATCTCCCCCCTCCCCACATCATATCGGCCAAGTTCTTCTCTGGTGAAGCTTGCAGTCTTATTTGCAAACATCAGTCATCCCATCTCTACTATAAAGCACTACCTTAATGAGGTCCAGCAAGAGTGAAGACTTAAACATCCAGTCCAGTTTAACATCGTCATTATGCAGCAGATCCTCTAAGCTGCCACGGGAGCAGAACTCCGTCACTATGGCAAAGACCCCACAGTCGTGGAAGAAACCCATGAAAGGGTTAACGTTCTCATGCCTCATGTCTTTCATCTATGAATAAGGATGTAAATGCTGTATGAATCAATTATATGCAAAGAGGATGGAAATAAGAGAAGGCATATTCAAGTTAGGTCTAAAAGGTTTACAATTACTGTACTAACAAATATGAATCCTTACCAAGGTCACTTTTTCAAAATATTTGCACAACAGAGCTTAATGTAGACCAAAGTGTAAAACATTTTCATTATTTTCACATGAAATGTATAACTTTCCACCACTAGCAAAATCTCACAATATGGCCAAATGTTTGTGGACACCTGGCTGTCACATCCTTATCTAGGTGTTTTCAAAATGTTTCCATGAAGACATGGTTTGCTCAAGCACCCAAGAGGCAACAAAAAGCCCATACCTTATACGCAATGAATATCTTAGGGATTAATTGGAACATCAGCTATGTGCCAGGCCTTCTTATCTGACATTAGTGCCAAAACTCACTAATGCTCTTATACATAAATGGGCACAACACATAATGGTCCGACACATAAAACAAAGAGAAATGCCTTCACAGAAGAGTGGAGGCTGCTGTAGCAACAAAGATGGGGCACCACAATATTAATAACCATGGCTATTGAATGGGATATTTTATAAGTTCATAGGCGTGAAGTGTGAAGGCGACATGGTGGCTTGGTGGCTTAGTGGTTAGCATTGTCGCCTTACACATCCAGGTTCAGGGTTTTATTCCCGCCTTGGGGTCTGTGTGCATGGAGATTGCTTGTTCTCCCTGTGCTTGGCGGGTTTACTCATGTTTTCTCCCACAGTCCAAAGACATGCAGATTAGGCTAACTGTGATGGATTTACACCCTATTGGAGATGTGCTCCACCTTGTGCCATAAGACTCCTGGCCCCTGTTCCTGTATACAGGATAAAGTGAGTGCGTGATAGGGGTGTGATGACCTATTGTCCACATACTTTTGGACATGTGTGATATATAGATATGTTATATTTATTTCTCAAATGGCGAATGTTAAACAATACTGAATTCGTGCTTAGAACCCAGGGTTAACTTCATAGCAGTTAGCCGAGTAACAAATAATATTTCGACTAAATTAAAACCAAAAGGCCCACAGTAAAAGATGCCAGCAGCATAACATGTGCAGGAATATCACAAATACCACACAAGTACAAATATCACACAAGGAATCCTTAAACAACCCAAAGAATACAAAGTACCTATTTTCATTTGGAGATGATTTCTACAGAAGGTTTGAGCAAAACAGGTAAGCAAATGTGCTTAAAGGTTTTTGGCATTGTATTTTATAAAAGAAAAAAAAAAAGGCATTTCACTGTTGTCCTGCAGTTACAGACTGATATACAGTCCATTTAAAAGGTGTAAACAAGTTATTTCATTATAATGGTTTAAAGGCCCCGTTGTTCATATGTCGACATTGGGAATTATTGACAAATGATCAATTCCTCTATAACAATTGAAAAAAAGTGTAAGGTTTAAACTTTAAGTTTATAAACAGGAAAATCTAGCAGTGACTCACCAGTTCAAACACGTCAGTGGTATTTGGGTTGATACTCCGAAAGTTTCCATGGGGAAGTCGTTTTAGCCAAGCCCAATCTCCCTGCAAAACAAGAAAAGAAAAAAATAAGTTTTTCTGTGCTTCAATCAGTATGGTTTTCTAAAATATTAACTGAAATTATTATTATATTATACCTCAAAGATGGCAATATTTGAATTCTCATAAGTGGCAGGAGATTGACTAGAGAACGGAGAGTTGTGGCTGCGCTCTGAGATGCTTTTCCTTGTATCACTGGTCTTGCTTTCGTCCAAACTCATTTTCTGAGATTGGAAATGTGTGTCAGTTATTAGTGTGTATCTTTATTGTTTGTGTTTGTAAAAAACAAATTCGATTTTTTTTTTTTACCTTGTTACTTAGTGATGGGTTGATGAAGGTGACATCAGCTAAGGTCAGCAGGATTTTGTTCGGGCCCCGGACTAATTGAATCTGATTGAGTCGTCGCCTAAGAGACAGATATATTGTAGCAAAAGCAAAAGTGAAAGACACTCCCTGGCCACCCCACAAAAAATCAGCATATGGATTTTTTTACTCTCGAGCAATGGAAAAATTCATGTGCTCTGATAAGTTCAGATTGACCGTATTCCAGTGCCCACGGTATGATCTGGGGTTGTTTCAGTGGATCAGGTCTATACTCAGCAATTTTATGTGGCAATTAAATGATGTCAGCTTAGTACCTGAAGCTACAGTATCAAATGACCAGGTTATCACATCTATGCATTTCATTTTTATAAAATATGAAATCCCGGATAAAAATGAATTTTGTGATGTTGCATGAAGTTGTTGCGAAAATACAATACATATACAATATAATAAAATACAATACATGCCATAATCAAAGCTAAAGTTTAATAAATTATTAGAGGGAATTACATTTTTTGACCAAACAGTACAACATGCTTTTACCTTATAAAGTAAACAGTCGCAACAAAAGCGAAGATCAGTAGAAATACACAGATGAAGAAAATAATCAGATGGAAAGGATCCACACCTGTTAAAAGATGGAAATCTTTTTTGGACAAAGTCATGGAGCTAAACAGCAGTTTATTTAGTAAAGTATATGATTGCCTTTGTGTTTCTGTTTGTGATTGTGTGTGTGTGTGTGTGTGTGTGTGTGTGTCTTCCTCCCACCTCCACTACAGATGATTCCTTGTGTAAACCAGCACCTGGAGTCAGTCTTAGGTGGCCCCAATCGAGGGAAGTGAATGGGATGACCAAGGAAGTGTACCATGTTCGTCTCCATCTCTATGCGGTAGCAAGGCCTAAGTTCCCATGATAAGCCATCTGTATCCAGCACCACATAATCCAGGAGACCCGAGCCTAAATGGCTTGTGTGGATGAAATGACTGAAGCCCTTGAATGTCAGGTTACGTGCATGCTGGGCCAGATTATCACTCTGTCTGGATACTTTCAAACTCTGCATGGCATGAGCCATAAACAGAATGGAGGAATAGATGGTACCAAACAGAGGGGACACCTGTAGGATTAAAAAATATATATAGTTTGCTGACCAACCACTAGTGCAAAAGGGGCTTAATGCTTCAAACGAATTTTCCTGTGAATTGCTTGGATTGCAATAAAAGCTTTTCTACATAAATGTTTACCAGGGAACTACATGAAGCAAAAGTATCGAAATGTTCTATTACACCAATCATGTATTGCTTCAGACAGCTGTTCATGAAACATAAAGAGCAGCCAATCCCACTATTTTCACTTTACTTATCATTCGAATCATTCCACAGAGGATGTCATTTCCTCTTGCTTAAAATTGATCAAATTGCAGAATCAAGTTTGCCAATGATACAGCAGTGGTGTGACTCATCAGCAGCATTATGTTGCATCTGTTAATGTTGTAAAACCAAAAAGACTTCTTCAAGACTTCAAGAGGCCGGTAATTACTATCCTCAACAGTAAAAAGAAATAAAAGCTCAACCACTTCCATGGTGTGAACCTCACCTGAACTCTCAACAACGCCAGTTGTGTTCTCACATCACAGGAAGGATAAATAGAGCACCCACTCAGTACCACTTTATACAAGGGAGCATAAGAGTGCGTCTCACAGCCCACTACTGACACCTCTTACCCACAAGCATTGTAGTGACAAGGCTGCCAGAATAACGGATAACCCCACCCACCCAACTCTTAACTCTCTTGCTTTTTAACCCCCCAACACTCACTTAAACCAATCAAGACACGTCCAACACACACATTGGATTATCACTGCTCACCTCTTAGAACAGTATTTAGTGGACTGTATTGTGCCCTTTAAGACTATGCATATTTTATTACTAGCAAATTAAAGAGATTACATTGTGTTCCAGCGTGTGCAAGCTCTCTATATAATAAAGACAATAAAATCTGCTAGACCTGACCTTTTTTATGTCTGGTGGAAGGTACTGTATGAGGAAAGCTTGCAGATGCTAAACCAATTCTAAAAGTCAATATAGGCACAAACACTTTGAGAACTTTCTTAACTTAAGTGACTTTTCCAACCCACTCTCTCTATCCTCTTACCTGGTTGGGTTTAATGTTCTTGGGAAGCTCTCCGCTCATCTGAGCCTTAGCAAAAGCTTGATAAAATGAGTGTTGTTCTGGTGAATCCACAGTTATGGTAAGCACAGCATCATAAGCACGCTGTAGCTTACTGTTGTTAGGAAGGATGAGCTGAGAAAGGTTCTGGTAGGGCAAGCTGTACAAAAAAGTGTCATAGGGCACAAATACCATGGAGCCATCTGTCATCTGCATATCATGGGCCATCTCAAGAAGCATCTGCTGATCTTTACCCCCTATTAAGACTGAATGCATACAAAGGATCACCACTAAAGTTGGAGAGAAAGAAAGACAAAATAAACAATACATAACTATGCAATACATTACTGTGATAAATTCATACCAGTGGAACTTTTTAACTCACATCGTAGATTTTTCACTCTCTTGACCTTGGCTAGAGTCTTGTGCATGCTGGTCACATCCTTACCAATAGATGCCACTATGCCAATGGGAATTCCATGGCTGCGCAAAGAATTGGCTACCTTACTTGCAGTCTCTACCCAGATGTCATCACCTGAGGAAACTATACCCACGTGAGCCCAGCTGAAGTACCGCATGAGATGCAGCAACACAATCGTGGGCTGGGGCATAGTGCGGACAAACATGGGATGGCTGCGCTTGACATCCAGCTCATGACCAATACATGACCAGGAGAACACAGCTTTGTTCCAGCTTTTCCCCAGCAGGGATGCTGTGTCACAGTAACCTGGGTTGATCGGCCCAACAAAGGCAGATGCCTGCGAATTGTAGCCAAGGAAACGGGAGAGACCATGCGCTGTCTCACAATCCTCGTCCAGGATGACATAATCAAAAGTGACTCCAGAATAGAGAGATGGGTTCTGGTTGATACGACTTACAGCAAGCTGGGCTGCTGCACTGGGATAAGCTTTGGCAAAGAGTAGGTCACAGGACCATGGCCCGACTACCCCTACTTGAAAGATAGCAGCAGTGGTAGATACAGGATAAAGGAGGCATGACAAAAATACAGAGGCCCAGAAGTAACAAGTGGAGAAGGAGGACAGATAGCTGCGCTGATAGGTGTAAGATGAACATTGATCATTGGTCTGGAGTCCTCTGGTGGCCTGTTCTGGTGGTAAATTATAGAAGGCACAGAGCCGCCGTTGCATCTCAGGGCTACGGCTCAGGAAGGTCTGAAGTGTGCTCTGAAGCCCACTAGGTGTCACATGAGAGGTGTCATCTTTGGAGTCTCCCCATAGCTCTGTGACAAAAGAAAATCGAAGAAATGGTACACTGTGGTTGAGAATATGTAATTAAATGGCGGACTTCCTTGAAATTAAAACTGTTACCCATGCTGTAAAAAGTCTATCCAGAAGCATGTCGTGGTAAGTAATAGAGGGATTAAGGGTAAGAATGGGATAAGCACAATCCTTTAAAGTGTACACCATTTTCTATAACTACAAACCACTCTGAGACGTAATAATTCATTCAGAAATTACACTGAAGTTTGAAGCTATCTCAGAGAATATGTGGTTTCTATAATGTTTCTAAAGCACAACATAGAAGCTTTTGAGTGATTTAATGAATCCAGCAGTAAATGCACTTTACGATCCTTTAAGCATTCCCATACGCAATGAGAGCAATTTGTCTTACTAAAAACACATTGAGCATTTCTTCTTAAACAGTTTCTGTAGCATAAATGCAAGACTGGCTATAACTAGGATTATCTAATTATGTCTGTGGAGTTTATTCTAATCCCTCCTCATCAAGCACATTCAACATACCAAAATACAAGCACATTAAACAAGATAATTTTTTTGCAAAATTGTATGAAAATATGTGTCAGCTATTGCTGAGGGCTGTTTTCAATAAGATGTGTGTATACATCTACACTCCAATCAGCATTTTCAAAGTCTGAAGATTGCTAATCAAGTTTTATTGTCTTGGGTTGGTCTCTGCAATTCAAATACCACCGATCAGTTATGCAATTCTATAAATTCATTTACAGGCCTCTACCTTAGCATGAACATACCAATGGTGTTTACTTACCGATTCTATATGTTAAAGCATATGTGGATGATCATTTGCATTGCGCCTGATGCTCAACCATGAAGCGTAAACCTGTAGGCCACCAACATTTCACATAAAAAAAAATCCAAGAGAAACTGTTTTGTTGAAGTTTTACTGTCATTATGAATTTAATTACGAACTACAGAAACCAAAAGGTATAGAGATGAAATCCATTGGTGCTGCAGAGGCCCTAACGGGGCTCCAGCCGGCATTAGGTTACATTTCTAATCCTCTTCAAGTCTCCTCTTCCTGAAATGACGGCATAGCCGACCTCAAGTAAGTGACCTGAAGATTATATCAATCCAATTTTGAGCCAAGTGATTTCTTCTTTTTATTATTTATCTCAGCGTTCTCCCTAGTCTCTTCATAATGCAGTTAGAATTGTCATGATAAACATTTAATTTTCACTTAAAGGCCATTTAAGTAAGACAAATCTTACTTATAGTAGACATTGAACATTCTATATATCAAATACATACAGTATTATGCTAAATCAGCCATGTTATTGGGTAGTTACAGAGAACAACTAGTTGGTGGTCTTGCAATGAAGTGGTCTTGAAGTTGAGTCCAGATCAACTAGTTGGTCCTATTAATATCTATTATTGTAGTTGTTTTTGAAACATTCTTAGTGTATCCCTAAGGAAGCATGTGAAATCACCAACTTAAGGCAGAACCAGATGGCCTGCTAGTATGAGTGTCTGCAACCTCAATGTCCTTATAAAGCTAGAGGAGGGAGGCAGGGGCACACAGACACATTAGCTATGGAATATGGACAGAGCTGGTACACTAACAGTCTTTGGCAGATCTCTGGTTGGATCACTGTGAGTAAGAGCAATCTGGTCAAATACTTCATTAGATAACTACTCATGATAATCTGCGAATGTACCCTTTAAGCTATTCAAGTTCAACAAGCTCAACAATGGCCTGTCAAAGCATTTCCTGAGACAGTACAAATGTCTGGCCAACTGCAGGTCAAGGCGAAAGAACAGTAACTGCACATATGCTGCAAAGACAAAATTTATGATAAATAGATAAATGACCCATCCAATGTATCCAGTCAACATTCAGGCTCACACAAGTTATAGTAATGTTGTATTTTTTTTTTTAATAATTAAAAATTAAGTAATAATGGTTTCCCTTAATACATTTCTAGTAACATTTGTTTGCTTAAAAAGTTCTGATAAACTTGTTTTGGAATTGAACTATTACTGTTTTTTTATTATTAAAGTGACTTATGTAGCATTTTATGGCAGCAGATCAAATCATCAAATAAAAGCTTTAGGGCGAACAGAATTCATAAAATACCAGGGTTAGACACTGTTTTCAATCCTACTTGCAGTGCTTTGTTATACAGAATGGAGGCAGTAGAATACAGATTTGCACTGCATGAGCTCTCTACTTGGACGTTGAATTTCCATTTAATTCCATTTAAAGCAAAGTTCATCCATGGATTGAGATTTCAAAACATGAAATTAACTGGAAGAAGAAATTTTCATTTTCATGAACTGATTTGGTTGTTTTTTTCCAAGAACTTTAGCCCTAATATCTGCTTTATTTTCATCACACACCCCTAAAAGCCTGAAGAAATGCCTTGTTGCTCTTACTAAATATTTATTTGTGTTGTTAGTGACCACTGGGAATTTTTTAAAATATTACATCATTTGGCAAAACCTTATTCTTGTGTCACATTTTTCTATATAAGAATAAAAAGGTTATGCATCTATGTTTTCCATAGCAAGTAAGATGTACAGAGAAATTGATTGCACTGATACATGATACATGTAAAGTCATTTCCATATCTCTTGAACTTTCTCATTACTTCCTATCGTCTGTCCTAAATCCATTCCAAATTCACCCTAATGTTAAGATTCATGACAGAAGAAACTTGACCCTTTTCCCTGTAATAAATCACTGCTCTCACCACAATATCCAGTGACCATATTGGGTAAGAATCTCAAAAAAGATTCGCTTCTAATTCAGATTGGTTTTAAAGTGTGAAAGTTTCCCTGTCCGGCAAGGTTCCAAATAAAACCATTTTAGGAAACCGAAAAATCCTAAGGGTCCTTTCGATATCTCTAGGTCATAAGTAGAATCTGTTATATGAATCAGAATCAGAAGTGCACTTACATTATTTATACTCACTACCATGAAAAAGTGCGTCTATAAAAAAAAATATTATTTACTGGTGGTACACAGCCATGGAGCTCCTGTCCATAATTCTCAAACCTAATTTTCTCTAAAGTCATTTATGTAGAGTGGTAAAAGAGCATACTATTAACATAAGTGGACCAAAGCAGTTATTTACTCTGTAAACGGTGTAAGTAAAGTGGGGTTTTTTAAAATATGGAAGCAACATCATGCTGTAATTGTCCTGGGGGAATTTTGTGGCTATCAGCAGCGTAGTGGTATGGAAGCTATAAAACCAACTTGTAAAAGTGTCATTCCCTGCAAATTTGGCAGTGTTATAAAAAGAGTGTTTTGAAATGCTAATGAAGCGTGTGAGACATCTTAGTTTATGCGTCAGTCAACTTGAAAAATCTAATTTTACTGGACCTTATCAATGACTGTTTACTCAGATGACTTTGATTACATAAAACATATCTACAAACGCCTGGCCGCAAAAAAATAAAATAAAATAAAGCCACAAATACACATTGAGATTGTTCTCCAAGTGCTGTTGAGACCAACAACACCAAAAGAACAGTTCTGGATGAAATAAGGGTTTAAGTAGGAAAGGAGGGAGGTTAAGAAATGAATAAAAAGAAATGCAATTAATTAATAAAAAAGGGAAACAAGAAGTAAACAAGCAGACAAATGCAACAGAAAGAAGAAAAGAGAAAAAGAACAGACAGGAAAATGTAAATATATAAGGCACAAATGAAAAAAAATAATGTACAAATGAGGAAAGGTAGGAAGAGAAAACGTTGGATTGATGAAATATTGATAGGAATGATGGGATGGGGTGTATACAGGAGGAAGAAAGACAGAAACACACAAACAAGAAGTAAATAAATGCAGACATCCTAGGAATGGGCGATGGATGTTGCTGGAAGAACAAGCAAATCGCAGTTTATTAAATGTGAGCAAATGGAATATCCTTAAAGGTTATTTTGGCAGAACTACAAAAACTTTCGACCCAGATCGCTAAATTACATCACAAATACCTTTCACCTATTTTCAGACCAGTTCTTGAAATCAAAACAGCTCTTAATCAAATTAAGAGTTCAAGCGAGCCAACTCAACAGCTAACAGCAATATTATGCCATTCATCCTTCATTAAAATAAACGGTGAAACAGCCCCAAGCCATGGCGAGTGGAATTATTATTCTAGCTATTATTCTGTGGCAGACCTTTACTATACCAGACAAATCCAAAGCCAAGCAATGAACTTTAAATGCCTTCTTGTATGAGATACATTGTGTGGTTAGAGATTTGTATAATCCCAAATAAAGACAGAGAGCACGAACTGGCTGTTCTTTACTTCAACCCGGTTGCATGCTGTGTATATGACAGTTGTGACCTGGTGAGGACAGTCGGTTGATGACCGTGAAGGAAACTACAGGGGGGGGGGGGGTTAGTTTAGATCTTAGGTCTAAGGTTTAACCTTATTTAGTTGCATTAATCGTTAATGTCCTCAAAAGCAAGTCAAGTGTGTGTGTACTGTATGTGTGTGTTAGCATGTGTCTTCCTATGTTACTCCTGCATATTGATGTTCATCATGTTCCAGAGGAGTTTACGGCTGGTCTTGGAAAAAAAAGCAAAGATCTGGAACATGTCAAAAAGAAGGGAGAGCAAACTTTCAGGGACCCTGAAACAGAAACAGTGTAGACCACAGACTCTGAACATGAAAGCCACTCAGGCAGGCAAAATGATATCATTTAAGCATGGATGTCAGTCAGTGTTCCCAGCTCTGGAGACTTCATGCCTTATAAAACCAGTTTTGTTCCGTCTTGTGCCTGATGGTAAAATACCCTGAGACCAGAACAAACAGAAAACAAAAAAATTCCTTAGCAAACTAGCAGCTACAGCTGGTAAAGATGGACATGTGTCTCTGGTTAACGTCTCATTTTATTCAGATTTTTTGCAAAGTAGTCCTTTGCCTTCCCTAATAATCCAGTCAAAGCATGGCCCTTCATATTCACTCTTTCTTTACTAGTTCTTTGTTATTTCGGTGTCTCTCTCTCCCACTTCCTCACCCCCTCCCCCTCCCCTCTCCGCTGGGAAATGTTTGCTCAAGTTTCCTGACTTGGCGATAACACACTGGGAGAGAATATGTCCTGTAACTGTTCCTCCCTCGCAGCTGTTTCTTCACAAGTTCAGTGCTGAGTAGTCACATCTCCCAGACGAGCATTTCCACATAAGCCATGATTTCACAAACAAAGGCCCCGGAACCCTTCGACTCTCCCACTCTGCATCATGCATCCCACTCATCATCATGATAACCACTATTCAAGGGTTTGAACCTTTCTGCATGTCGCAGTTGCTGTTGTTAACAAGCTGGATCCGAGCACAGGAAGTCGTTACCCTGATGTCGAGAGACATCCATCTTGTTGGAAGAAAGCATATTGTTATAATTAATATGTTTAACCTAGTACAAAATACATGTTTTCACTAAAAAAGTTTTTTAATTGGATTAAATTCTAGTAATTAATTGTTTTTGAGCACTTTACTCCATACAAACAATTTGCAAATTAGCCTAATCTGCAGGTCTTTGGACTGTGGAGGGAAACCAGAAAACCCCTAGGAAACACCATCATGCATACAGACCCGAAGGCAGGAGTTGAATCCCTGACACTGGAAGTGCGAGGCCACAGTGATAACCACTACGTCACTATTCTGCCTCATAAATCTATTATTAATTGTAAATTATGTGGACCATTAGTCATAATTAACAATTATAACTTGCATTCTATGTAAATTCATCATTATAGAAACAATGTCATATTAGAATTAGCATATTAATACTGTATATTTTTTGTACTACTTTCATAGATTCTGTTATAAATTCAACAGCGATCTCATTTCAGGTTAATTCATTATCTCATTGCTAAATAAATAGATAAATAATTGAATAACTTTAAAGCTATTTAGACATTTTAGGGATCTGCATACTCCCTGCATGTCTGTGCAAATACTAATTGCATAATCGCATGTCTAAGGCCAGTCAGTCGAAGGTGATAATGTGAATGCACTCTTTAGCAAGACATACTGAGGAATACAGTCAGGGTTCACCAGAGCTTAAAATGCAGTGCACGATTTTCAACTCATCTGTTCATTATCAAGCTCAATCATGTGCGACGGGGAAAATATGAAACTTCATGTTGTTGCAGACCTCAAAAAAGATTTTTAATAATTAAAGGGCCATAATTATGTATGTTTCATATAACACACACAACATAGGCCAAAGTTTTAAAAATAAAATAATGTATCCCTTTTTTAAGATAAATACCAGCAGACAGCCCACAAAATTCATGGAGCAGAAAAAGCCTCAATCATATAATACGCATTTTTAACAATTACAGGATCTTCTATAACCATATTCTGTTACCTACGATTTCACGTGAGCAGGAAAAAAAGATCTATAATTGGGAAAGAATGCCTGTGCAAGAGTGTGTGTGTTTCTAATTATGTAAAGGAATTCAGTAATACAGAAAAAAATGAAAATACAAAGACATACCAAAATACGACTTTTACTTCCACATTTGCTTTGTTTGCAATAGATATCAGACAGAAAATTAAGACAGAGTGGAAAAAAAATCTGCTTCACATCAAGACAGGAAAAATAAAAGGTCAAAGGTAAAAAGAAAAAGATTACAGGGTCAAAGGCTATGAGTAGTGAATGAAGATCACATTCCAGAAAAACAGGGAAGTGGCTTTAAGCTGTGATCCCCCTGACAAGTTGGGAAGGATAAATAAAGGAACGAGTGAATGAAATATGAAACATTTACCCAACCTCTGCTTTGGCTTCACACAACCTAAGGGGTTAAAAGTTCATGTGAACCACCAGATGCCTGGCCTATATATGGCTACCAAGAAATATTAGAAATAACTTTATAACCATAAAATGATTGCTT
This sequence comes from Clarias gariepinus, assembly GCF_024256425.1. Classification (NCBI taxonomy): domain Eukaryota; kingdom Metazoa; phylum Chordata; class Actinopteri; order Siluriformes; family Clariidae; genus Clarias; species Clarias gariepinus. The sequence goes on along the minus strand of NC_071100.1, from coordinate 26,288,887 downwards.
TAATTCATGACCAGTTATTCCAATTTATATACATAAAAAAATATTTTTCCATCTAAGGAGGTCTAAGAGCCACTTGTGCAAAAGCTTACTTTACCATATAGAGATATTTAAAAGAAAAAACATGCCCAAGGGATTTTTTTATCATGCAGCCGTTAATTTCATCACACTTTATCATTGCATTTTAAATAAATGATAAGACACCTGTAACAATGTTATGGGTTTAAAATCACAAGCTGTCAAAAAATTTTTTAAACAAATGTGCCTTTACTATCCTTAATATTATTATTAATATTATTATTATTATTATCATCATCGATTTTTAATATTATTCTATATGTGTGTTCTTCTAGGAAAAGGTTGTCTCTGTATGAAAATCAACATTTTTATTGTTCCCCTAGTCAATATCGCAGTAAAAATAGTGTTAACATACATTATTAATACATAAAAGATTAGCTTTTTGACTCCCGCTTCCGCAAACAGGCCTGTGAATCAATCACTGGCTTTAAATTATCATCACACCGCTGTTGTCGATTTCCCTCTAGAAGAAAGCACTTGGCGGAATCTTCTCTTCAGTTCCTGCATGTTGGGACTCTTTGGCCGAACAAGATGCAGTCCTCCCCGCCTCTTCTCTCCATTCGCCCCTCCCAGTGCCCGGCTCACCTCCTGGCACAAGTGCAGGAATGCTGCCTGCACTCCCTCATGGTTCTCCCGGGCCGAAGCCTCAAAATAGTGTCCTCCGAGTTCGGCTGCCAGAGCCTGGCCCTCGTCTGTGGGTACCTGACGCGCCCTCAGCAGGTCATTCTTGTTGCCTACCAGGATAATAGGGATGTTGCCACTTGGATGGATGCGGCGCACATGCTCATAGAGTGGCTGAATGGTCCGGTAGCTGTGCATGTCCGTGATGGAGAAGACCAGCACATAGCCATCTGCCCAGTAGATAGAGCGGTTAATCTGTTCCTGGCAGTACAGTCCCTCTGCATCATCCTGATAAAGAAACACCAAAGAAACCCATAAAGGAGAACGAATGCAAAACAGTTGAGTCTGAGAGGTTAACATTAAGCAACAGCAGTGAGAAAATAAATTCTCTAGGAACATTTTGTTTTAATCATTGCACAAGTTTGTTTATCCATGACTATTTGTCTTTCAACACACCAAGTAAAAAAGAAAAGAAAAATACCCCACTGAAATAGGCCAAGACAAGCCAACGAAACTGATTAATCTGTTAGACAAAGCTGTCCAATGTCAGGAGTGATACATCTTCCAGCACTGGGACTGTTTGTGGCCATAAACTGATGTGTGTTGAAAAGAAAGACATTCTAACTGAGGGATAAATATTAAGAAGAAGGTCTGGATCAGGAAAGGTTTAAACTGTGACCAGAGCTGAAAACAATCTCCCCCCCCCTTCTTCCTATAATGACCCCCTGACTCAGAACGCCCTCTTTATCTCCACTCCTGCATTCTTGGCTTGCAGACAAAACGTTTGAACTAAAATTACCCCCCCCGAGGTTCATCAGAAGCCTGCTGAGATCACAGACTGCATGACGTGCATGACACCTTGATAGGATACGGTGCGAGACAGGGAACCGATCTCATGATGCGCCGAAATACCTGCAATGACACACAGGGAGTGTCCTGCACTTGTAGAGAAACCTGCTCCCCATCGATATTTATCTTTCTTGAATACAAGGCCCCTAGAGAAAAGCAACAATGGGGTTTTCCTTCGTTTATATGACACATCACTGAGTTAAACTTGAGTGTACACGTGTTTGAATGTGTGCGATATTTACCTGTGTTGGCTTCGTAATCACCGATAAACCGCTTGGTCAGGAATCGTACTATTAAGGCTGCAGATTTGAATAAAGTAAACAAATAGATTATCAGTTCACATGATAAAACAATTAGGCACATGCATGAAACTAAACTTTTTAGGAGTCGCCCCCTGGAGGACATCTTCTGCACTGACTTTCACATTGAACTTTGGTGATACTTTGGGTTGTCTTGTAGAACAAGGATTTTAACATGTACACTCACATAGATGTTGATGCATAGCATATTAAATCCATCAAGAGCAGCACACTGATACTTTATTAATGCACTTTCAGGTTATTGAGTGCATTGTTATTTTTATGTTTGGTGTATAATAACAGAAAAGACGTCATTGTTACCGGTTTTCCCGACGTTGCTAGCTCCAAGGACGACTATTTTCACATTTTTATTGGGCACACAGTCCAGGCCCGGGTATTCCGGTATGGGGACGAGCAGAAAGTTGCCCGAGCCGGTGCTCATTGTTCTCGGCTGCTCGGGAAGACGCATTTAGAGAGCCGGAGACTTCATCCGAGTGCCTGCGAACCGATAGCAGATCCGTGACTTCGCCAAACCGCCCGCTCCCAGTTCTCCAAACTCTCCCAAGTCTTTCTCATAATGTGAAGCCCGATGACTGAGAGCGCATGAAGGAAGCGATCAGGACTAATCCTCTGAATGAGAAGCGGCGCAGGCGGACTCGGACACTCGCTCAGTCTCTCAAACAGGCGTGATGTTAGAAATCAAAAGTCAAAGCAAAAAAACAAAAAAGGCAGAGGATCCTGCGATCAGAGCCTGAGCATGGTGCGCGTCCTCACTGCAGCGATGAGTTCGTGTGTGTGTGTGAGAGAGAGAGAGAGTGTGTGTCTCCTGCACTTAAAGCCGCTCCACGAGAGAGCAGAGCTGAGCTGAGAGAGCTGAGAGAGCTGAGGGGCGGGTGGGCGGGTGACCCCCGTGACAAAGCACTCAGACACTGCGCGAGGACACATCCGGACTGGACTGAAGGGAGAAGAAAAGGACAAAACAAACAGCTGTTTGATTTTGTCCCGTCAATATGTTGCACCAATATTAACTTCAGTCTGTTCTAGACACTGTTTATGATAGACTACTGTACTAATTTACACTGTTAAGAGCATACTTTTCACAGGAACATATATTAAACCCATTGTACACACTGTACTGCTAATTAACATTATACAAACTATTCAAACAAACATTTCTCCAATAAACAAACAAATACGCCACTAATTATAAGGATCACTTTATTATTATTATTATTATTATTATTATTATTATTATTATTATTATCCTGTTCGACACATTCGATTACAGATGCGCAAACGGAAACAGTTCTGAGAACAGTTCCAGAACCGGAGCGTCTTTACTGCTCTACTGACTGAAGCAGTACAACTGTTCTAAGAACTGTGTCGATACCGCTTAAAGAATTTCCCCGCTTCCTTATCAGAACAGGCGGACCCTCACACAACTGGCGGATCCTGTGCATTGCGCATGTCCGAAATTGTCACGCATGCGCGCTGCACACCGCACTAGATGAAACCTTATCTATAGTGTCGAGGCTTGCCTATCAATAGTCTCACCGGAGCATTCTTTAATTTAAGAGCTTGTTGTATTGGTATTGAGAGGGCAATTTTTGTGTAGCAAATCGATCCTAAATTTTTAAATAACACAATTAATATGGGCATGTATCTGCAAGTAATATTTCATACATCATCAATCATTGTCATAGTTCACAATCAATGATATATTAAAATCTTACCAATTCGCTTTAATTCTTTATATTTATTTTTACCCAAACACTTTTTTTAAAAGGTCAGTCACCCTTACTCTAATAATGTAAGAATACACTTCCTTGTTCAAAAAAAAGTTGCCCACTCACAAGATTTCATGATTACCTTAAGCTTTGATTACAGCACATAATGCAGTTATATTATTGTGTTCCCTTTTCACAATTTTTGTCCTGGAATATACCTGTGCCATCAGGGAAGAAAAACTCCTTACATGTCTAGACCAGACCAACTGAAGTAACCCCAGATCATAACACTGCCTCCAGATGTTTGTACAGTGGGCACTATGCATCACTTCATGCGCTTCCCTTCTTACCCTGATGCACCCATCACTCTGGAATAGGGTCAATCTGATCTCTTTGGCCCACCTAACCTTCTTCCATTTCTCCAAAGTCCACTCTTTTGGCTCCCTAGCAAATTCAAGGCTTTTAAATGAATTTGCCCTACTAACCAGTAACTGTTTTATCTCTACCTAGTGATTTCTCATAATATTGTGCATGTTGTCCAGGGAAACTTTGGGCAGATGGTGGGTTACACCCTGGACAGGGTGTCAATCTATGGAAGGGCACAAATGCACACACCCCATACTCACACACTCATTCACACACTATGGGCAAGTTCGGAACACTAATTAGCCTAATCTCTTCTAATTAGCCTAATTACATTATTTTGGAAGAAATCAGAGGGCCCGGAGGAAACCCAACAGACATGGAAAGAATATGCAAACTGTCCGCACACAAAACCTAAGCTGGAATCAAACCCTCAACTCTGGAGATGTGAGGCCACTAATTTAATCTACGAACCACCGCAAGTGACTGCCCGATGTCCTCCGAAGTTCTGCAACATCCGTGAGCTCCCGCGAAGACTGACGCGCTGAAAGATGGAAACGTAATCACAGCGCCAAAGCTCACGGTGAATCATGATGAACCGAACTTACGGCCACCGTGCAATACTGTTAGGTGAGATATGGGTAATAACAGATTATGGGCCAAACTTTGCTGAGTGATGATGGTAGAATAATTATAAAGGTCTTGACTAAAACAACATAGATGAGGAATCACAAAAGAGTTTTAATTTTCTGCAATGGAAAAGTACTCGAACTAGTTACTTTTATCAGAAAGTAACACTGTAACGTAACTAATTACTTTTTAATTATTGAAAATTTTTTTTCATTTTGTTATGTAATTAGTTACTTTAAAAAGTAATGTCCCCCAACACTGCGGGAGTAGTTAGCAGTGGCCTATTCTTAGTTATAAGAGTAAATTAGTTTGCCAAAAATCATGGGTGTCAATAAACTTTTAGAAATAAAGCTGTACTTTAAAGTCTTGGGTATTACTATGAAAGGTTACACCTTTTATACCTTTAACCCGGTAAAGTGCATGTGTCGTACCTTAAATTAACTTTCAGATGTAGTTTTATTAACTTTAAGTAAGTAATATAATATAATAAAATGACAATAATGTGCCTTAAATTGCACATTGGTATATTTTGGATGCCTTGATTGTCTAGCCAGACAGCACTCACTCACTTACTCACTCATTGTTTTACTGCTTTATTTTGTGTAGAGGGTCACTGATGCCTGGTGAGTATGGGGCCTTTGTGTATGCTGTGAGGTACACCCTAGACAGGGTGCCAGTCCATCTCAGGGCACACACACACACACACACACACACACTATAATTCATACACTACAGGCACTTTTGGAAATGTAGACTGTGGGAGGAAACCAGAGTGCCTGGAGGAAACCTATCAAGCACAGAGTAAAAAAAAATATCATTTCTAAAACACCACTGTTGTCTCTAATGACATATATTGTCTAAACAAAACCAAGGTGCAAAGGTAATGTTTGTGCACACATCTACCAACTCTGAATCTGAAAAAGCCCCTAAAACATGTTCTAGCAATTAGTTTTAGTTATTGATTTTATTTTTGGGAGAAATTACGTAAAGATGGTGTTTAATGGTGCGTCTCGTTCTTGATGGCTCCATTCAGAGATCGCCAGTGTCGCGCTGTTCGGGCTGCGCAGTCTGCTGATTGGTCGCGTCATCGGGCACGTGACCCTCGGGGAAACAACCAGTCAGGCCTCGAAGCGATGTTTCTTCGGAACCGACTCTTCAGCTCGATACACGTTTCGGATCTTTGGAGTCGTATGACTAAGAGCACCAGGACGAACAGCTTGCGGTGACAGGCGGACGCGCGTGTATCGTTCCGTGTCCAGCTGCTGGACAGTCGCAAGCTTTTTACCGGAAATCCAGCCTCTTGTGGCTGTCACGGTTTTACAGCTGGGGTTTGGTCCAGTATGGCGGCAGACGGATGGAAATACTGATGACAGTCCGAAAGATCGCCTCGATATGTACGATGGTGGGTTTAAACACATTTTTGGAGGTTACTTTGTAGCCTTTAGCCTGTGTGTGTGTGTGTGTGTGTGTGTGTACACACTGCGTGTAGCCGGTGTTTTGGTTCAGCTAACATCACAGGAAGGTAAACAGCTAGCGAGCGGAGAAACCGCGTCCTCCTCAAAGTTTATCAGTCGGGCGAGTTTCCCTTAACGCTCATAAGATAAACTTATCCTGAGATAAACCGGATTTTTTTTGTGTGTAACTTATTTAGCTATTTGAAATCTTAAACACACGTATAAACAAACGAGTTGGGCTATTAAAGCGAAAATAAGGGAGCTAGTTAGCTAGTCTCGGCTAGCCCGTGAGCTGTTAGCGTAGTGGACTCAGGCTGTGGCAGTGCGTGATTCAGCCTGGGCGTCTCCATGGCGAGGACCAGTCTGTCCATAAACATCTATTTTACACAAAATGTAACAAAGTCAAACACCATTTTCAATAACATATGGGTATCGCGTTTGATTTGTTTTGGCAAGGTGACTTCTTTGGCTTTCTGTGGGCTCTTACTTAGCTTCAGGTCCTCAAATAAAAAAAAATAATATTGCCCTGTAACACAATGCAGTATGTGTGTGTGTGTGTGTGTGTGTGTGTGTATACACGATGTCATGTGATTTTAAGTTAAACAGCTAACATGTTCACCTTCACATCAGTTCACATCCCTGAAGTGCTGATCAGAGGGAGACATCCTTATAGATCATCACCCTTGTTGTTGTTGTTGTTTTTTGTTGGTCATTCGAGACAAATTTTTTGTATCTTTAGTTAATCCTTGTGTTTGTGTGGGGGTGAGTGCTGTCTGACCTGGCATCCAAGGTCACATGTTCTCGAAAATAAAGATACCAATGCATAATTTGTAACCAATGTAAAATTTAAAGCACATTATATTATATTGAATATGAAAGTAAATTCAAGGTACATAACATGCATCATACCAGGTTAAAGGTATAAAAGGTGTAACACTTCATGGTAATACCCATGACTGATGGAAAAACACAATCTGGTACCTTTTTTTTTTTTTTTTTTTTTAGCACTGTGGCCTCGCACCTCCAGGGTCGAGGGTTCGATTTTGCCTCAGGTCTGTGTGCTTAGAGTTTGCATGTTGTCCCTGTGTTCTGTGGGTTTCCTTATCATGTGATTATGCTGATTAGATGAGAATAGACTGATTGGTGCTCCCAAATTGTCCGTAGTGTGTGAATGTGTGACCTGAGATGGAGTAACATCCTGTCCAGGGTGTACCTGATGTGTACCTGAAAAGTTTCCCGGGATAGACCCCGGACCCCCCAAGTACTGTATAGGATGAGCATATAGAAGTTAAATGAATAAACTAGGGGTTTACTGGTTAGACAGTATGTTTTGGACCTGAAATGCTTCACTGGTTTTAGATCTAGTGCGACATATTCATTTCTCTGGTCTGACGATGAGTTTTCTGCCATAAATGCAAACTATGCTGACTGATGCAACCTGGCACAACTTCTCTTTGCCTGAGAGGACACACAAACAAGCCCGTAGAGACTCGGTTTGGTTGTCAATACCAGTTGAGGATATCAGCCGATAGCCAGAGCTCTGATTTAGGTATAAATCAAACTGGTAGAAGTAGGAATGCGTTATTATAACATCTTTATGGTTTACCGTGTACACAAACAGTATCACTGACATGTTTTACATCAGATGTCCTGACGTTATTTCCTGTTAGATCTAAAGGAAAGTGATTTTTTTTTTTTTTTTAAGTAATAATCATGTTTTTTCCCTGTGTATGTGCGTCCTCCTGTTAATGTGAAGCCTTTCCCTAACAGGATGTTCTTGTTCATCTGAACAGGACAGTCCTGTCAGGTTGTAGCTTAGAGCAAGAGTTTGAGAGCCTTAGATAATAACCCCTGTGGCTGTGTTTTTCAGGGCGCCAATGCCTCAGCTTTGGAGAAAGAGATTGGACCAGAACAGTTCCCAGTGAATGAGCACTACTTTGGTCTGGTTAATGTAAGCAACCTTTTTTTTTTTTTTTTTTGCATTGTTAAGTAATTTCCCCCCTTTTATAAAATAAGGATATCACTTTATATGAAACTAAATATGTCATATGTCACACAACTGTAAATCTGGTGCTGGTCTATTGACCATATTAGTTACTTCTCCTTTTTAATTTTTTTTTATAAATACCTTGACCTTTAACACTCAGTCTTATCTGCACACCTAGTTGCTTATCTGGATGTCAAAGGCTCTTGCTTTGAAAGTCACGACAGGTTACTGTATATATTGTAATATTTACTGACTGTAGGCAAGTAAATATAAAGTAAATAACCAGCTTTTTTCAGACTCTGTATTTGTGTTTTAAAATTGTGTCTTCCTCTTCCTGGCCTCGTTTTCTTTTCCTGTAAATATTTTTTTGTTTGCAGTTTGGCAACACCTGCTACTGTAACTCAGTGCTTCAGGCTCTGTATTTCTGCCGACCGTTCCGGGAGAAGGTGCTGGCCTATAAGGTGCAGCCACGGCGCAAAGAGAGCCTGCTCACGTGCCTGGCAGATCTCTTCAACAGCATCGCTACTCAAAAGAAAAAAGTGGGAGTTATTCCTCCTAAGAAATTCATCTCGCGCCTAAGAAAGGAAAACGGTAACGTATAAAGGATGCTTAAATAGTTGGTACAGCGTTTCTAACTAGAACGGGTGTTCTGCCCTCAACTTGAGGCCGATGTAGTGGACAAGTGAATTTAATTCAACTCAGTTTTATTTAAGTAGCGTTTTTACCAATGGTCAGGGCAGCAAAGTAGCTTTACAGAATCAATAAAATAAAGGAAATAAGTTTTAAAAATGTCAGGACATAATTATTAGATTGTCCCTGATGAGCAAGCCAAGGCCGATGGTTGGAAGAAAAAAAAACTCCCTGAGATAACAATAGGAAAAAACCTTGAGAAGAACTAGACTTAGCAGGAAACCCATCTTCATTCGTGTGATAACAGATAGCAGGGATTCATCTGCAGTCGTACCTTGTGTTAGTAGGCTGAAAGTTCAGTATAACAGGACAAGTGTTTAGGTTAATAAGGATCGCACTTTTGTTATTGGACAAACACTGTTTGTTGGGAGCTCCGTCCTGAACTCTTGAGTGACTGCAGTCACAAGCCATCAGAAAGCGGCTGTCTGCATTAGCTAAGTTCAATACGTTCTTCATGGTCAAGTCAAGACAATAATATCTAACAAGTTGATTGAAAGATAATCTGATTTACTTTTCCACTGAAAATACAAAAACACAATCTGTCCCAAAACACCCATTAGAGGTTCTAGTTAAGCAATTGACATTGTCAGTTTTTATTTCACTGAGCAGTGATCCCAGCATTAGGTTCAACATGGAAGAAATGCTTCCTTGTTGATGTTTTATCAGCTGTTTGCCTAATCATATTGTTTATCCTGACATCATTTATATTTCTGAGGCAAAGGCTAAGTGGTGGTTCATTATGACCGGAAGGAAGAAAGAAAAAAAAAACATATCATGATATTTTTACAATGACTCAGTAGATCGAAATAATAGTGGAAACAACATTGAAGGGACCAGATGTACTGTAGTAAAATGAGTCAATACTACTGGTAAATATTAGTCAGCTTTTACGTCATGTTAGTGTTTTTGCTGTTAATCACTGTTATGTTGGAACAATTTAAACTGCAGGCTAAGATATTAAACATTATCACGTCTTTAGTGGCACAAATAATTAACCAGGCTTTTTTACTTGTTTTATTATATGATTTTATCCTTACTGGAAAAGTGGATGATGTGAAAAGCACGTTTAAATTTATTTTATTTTTTTTAATGTTTCCCATATTAGAGTTGTTCGACAACTACATGCAGCAAGATGCACATGAGTTTCTCAACTACCTGCTTAACACCATTGCCGACCTGCTGCAGGAAGAGAAAAATCAGGAAAGGCAGCAAAATGGCAAGGTGGTACAGAACGGAGGAGGAGGAGCAGGAGGGAGGGGGGACAACACAGGAGAGACCGAATCAGCCGAGAAGAACCAGCAGACGTGGGTGCACGAGATCTTCCAGGGCACACTGACCAATGAAACTCGCTGCCTTAACTGTGAAGCGGTGAGTTAAAGAGAATAAACAGTCGACCAGATAGCTGTTTACTTCCTGCTCCTGGTCTCGTTAAAGCTGACACATGGGAGTAGAACAGTTTTAGAATTGCATAGTGTACCTAGTGGACCTATCTTTTAAAAGATGATCTAAGAAATGAAGCTTAAAACTATTAATTACAGATGGGAAACAGGTCATCTGTGCTTGGGTAGAAACATTTTAATTCATATCCCTTGTATTACACCATATGATGATGCTTGCTTTAATTTTCCCCTTTAGGTAAGCAGTAAAGATGAGGATTTTTTGGATCTCTCTGTGGATGTGGAGCAGAACACATCCATCACACACTGTCTCAGGTAAAACCCAACCACGTGCACAGAGATTGCTAAAGATATCTGCATAATAACTTGAGAATAACAGGTCCAGTAGTATATTATATTTAATACATTGCTTCACACCTAAAGCAATTTCAATGCTATGGGCAGTATTCTCTGTTGGCTAGCTAGCAGCAAATGTTAGCTTTTAGCATTCCCCAAGACACAACAAAAACATACTACGATATGTTTTCTCAAGTCCCATTTTTATTAGGCAGAACATAGTAAAGTTGCTTTTACATCCAATAGGCAGCAAGATCCCTCTGATGGCCCTTGGTTTCCTCCCTATGATGTCATCTACCTTAGCCTTAACTTAGCTCCTCTCTTTGGGATGTGAGAACGTTGCTGGGAGCAGAGAGTGAAACAAACTAAAAGCAAACAAAACATGCAACATCTGTTGAACTACAAAAAATATAGTGGGTAGAAAATTGAAGAATGTTTTTACAAAGTTATTGTACATTCCATGTACATGTAAATGTGAAAATGCACACCACCCCAAAAAGTCTACTGTTATGATGTATTCAAGTAAGAATTTTAATTGCATCCTACACAAGATAATAAGCTGAGAAGATGAAGTCCACCTGAATGCTATGACAATAACATTAATGATAATATTAATAATTATATATTATAACAATGTATTACATTATGTTAAAAAATATGGTCATAATACTCTTTTTTTCCTGAGGAACTATTTGTCATAATTTAGTCCTACTTGGTTTTGTAACAGTTTAATATCTCAGATCTTTTAGTTTCCAGACTAATATAGCTGTAATGTTTTGTTGGTTTTCTTGGTTTTGTAATGGTTCAATATCTCAGATGTTTTAGCTTTCAGACCAATATAGCTGTAATGTTTTGTTGCTACTTTGTTAGAAAAATCGTAGCACTGTTCTATATCGTGTCTGTAAAAGTAAAAAATGTCTTTTTGTGTCCACCTTGTACCGCCGTGGCTTATGATTGTCCCCATGTTCACATGAGAATAAAGGGCTGTGATTTTCCAGTGGGTGTAAAGCAGTGGTTATTACTAGTGTAACTGGTGTGAAATGTCTCCCTGTACAGGGGCTTCAGTAACACAGAGACATTATGCAGCGAATACAAGTACTACTGTGAGCAGTGTCGAAGTAAGCAGGAGGCACAGAAGCGGTAAGGCAGACTTTTTTTTAAGTATATAAAGAGATTCAGGCCTTTCTGAAGTAGCTGTGCAGATGCTGGACATGGCAAGCATGTAAATCAAATTAGGCGTGCACATGTTGTGCTTTAAGAAGTACTCATTTTTTCTTTTCTGGCACTTTCTTTCTCTTTAGGATGCGTGTAAAGAAATTACCCATGATACTTGCCCTGCATCTAAAGCGCTTTAAGTATATGGACCAGTTGCATCGCTACACCAAACTGTCCTATCGTGTGGTCTTCCCTTTGGAGCTGCGGCTCTTCAATACCTCTGGTGACGCTACCAACCCTGACCGTCTCTATGACCTTGTGGCTGTGGTTGTGCACTGTGGGAGGTAGGAATCTATTAAAGACCACAAGGACATTTATCACTGCCATTTAAAGCTTAGTAAGATTAGTGCATTCTGTAAAAAAGATGTCTTTGCTTATACAGCCTGACTGCTTTTAACTTCCTTTTTCTCTTTCAGTGGTCCAAATCGTGGTCATTACATCACTATAGTGAAAAGTCATGGCTTCTGGTTGCTGTTTGATGATGATATTGTAGAGGTAAGCCCGAATGCAAGCTGTTTCAGGTTACAGAAGTTTCAGTTCTTCTTATGCTTTTCTGTGACTACAGTTAAATGTTAGAACAGTGGGACATGTCGTCCTCAGTAACACGTGGCAAGGGTTGATTGGTTTCAGATTGACTTAACATAGCATTGGTCTGGCTTCCATGTTCCTAGGTAAATCCTTTCAGTCTCTTCTTAATAAATGGCGGATTATAAGACAAGATGCTGAAATGTCTGCGTTCTTTGTGTCTTTTTGCCTTTCATCAGTTAACATAAATTGCATGTTGGCAGAAAAGTGTGTGTATCGTGCAGTGAGAAGCAGCCAGGTTGCAGGTGAAGGGTATGAGTTTTACAGGAACTGCATCTGTTACTTGGAATTTTGTGACTACTCTGCACATTAAATGTTCAGTCTCACACTTTAGCAAAACCACAACAGCAAGGTAGTCCAGAATGTCGATCGAGGCAGTATTTGCTATGGCAAACAATGCTGCATGCGCGCTTGGCTGTTTTGTTTTGGAAAGAATGTCATGTCTGGTCTGCAGGTTAAGGCTGGTGGACAGATCTATAAATTAATCCACAAAAGCACAAAAGCTGTTTAAAAAAAAAACAACAAAAAAAAACAGTAGATGGACAGGGATGGTCTTCTGTGTATGCAGGAGGTGGAAATATTGTGTTGCTGAGGGTGAAGGATTTGAGCAGGGTTTTGGATACTCTGTTCAATTTAATGGATTAGATGAGCCCTCTTCCCACTGTGGGGCATCTTTCCAACACATTAAGAGCTCAAAATGAAGTTTCCACAGCGTACATGCCGCCAGTCTGTTGGGATTCTTTGCAGATCCGCTTTATTTCCGTGAGGTTACCCTCATACTGCTGGTACACAGTTTCTGCCGTTTTACTCGGTTGAATTCCTATTTTGTGCTGAGGCTATATTATGTATTTAATCTTTAGCATAAGTAACTTAAAAAGATACAAAAAATTGAAAGGATGTTTCAAATCTAATCTTTCTTTGTGTTTAGAAAATAGATGCCCAGGCAATAGAAGAGTTCTACGGCCTGACGTCTGACATTTCCAAAAACTCAGAGTCAGGCTACATCCTTTTTTACCAGTCCAGAGACTGAACCAGTGGCAATGAGCGAATGGGACCGCTTTGGCTTTGTGAAAGTCAGGCTGAGGCAGAAGGCAGGGCTTGGGCTACGTACACCCCCACTTCAGACCCACTCAGCCGAGCCCCGAGTCATCCAGGTGAGCCTTTGCACCGGAGCAGCCAGCAAACAGAAGGCAGGAGTCGAGCAGCTGATTCCAGAGTGATGTGAGTGTCATCTCCATCCAGGCGTCGTGGAAGCTTTCAATCATCAGTCATCCAAAAGACACACACTCTCCATCAGTCAGCTGAGTCATAAAGGGAAAAAAAAACTGGGACAGGTTGTGGTTTATTTGATGTGGGGAGTTCTGATGTTTCGGCATTCATTTTCTGCATGACACTTTGCTTTCTGCTTTGTCATCGAGGGGTATAGCATAAAAGCTAATGCTGTTTTAGCACAGAGCAGATTATGATAAATGTAATCACCTGTACACGTCATTAAAAAAAAGGTTAGAGACGCTCTCTTTTACTAGACTTTAATCTGCTGTGAAAACATGCCACACTGTTTACGAATATCTCTTATAACTAGAGTAGGTTTCATGATACCATGTGATATGTGGCAATAATATGACGCACCTTTGCTCTATTTCAGTGACCTGGCTTGGCTGGTTTAGAGACATATAATTTTACTGTGTTTTTCTTTGGTAAGGCGTAAGCAATCATTCACAGGATGTTCTGTAAAAAAGAGGCCTGTGGGTTGGCAGCGTCTTGCAACAGCGAGGATCGTGGGTATGGGCGCAGTGCCAGTACTGTGGTTTAGTAATAGCTTGGTTTAAGTTTTAACTTTTGGGATTGAGTCATTAACATTCAGACAGGCGAATGCAGTGCTTTGATTGTCACGGAGTGCACACTTGGTGGAACACACACTACGGCAGTGGCACCTTGTAGATTGTAATGTAATACTCGGATTTAGTAATGGCATACTTGGACACAGAAGGATCACTTGATTATTTATTTGCTATTTCTGAATAGTCTCATGTGTTTCGACGATTTATTTCAGTGAGAGTGCTTAGCGAGAAGGCATTGGCTTTAAATGGCTGGGATCTTGTACTCGTTATCTCTAAGTCACTGGTTTCTCCTTCTCCTTGTGTTTAGTAAATATTTAACTTAATATTTGTGGAGAGAGAAAGTAAAGCAAAGCATTGTGGGTTATTCGTTATGGTACCCAGTGCTGTCTGAAAAAGCAAAAGTGAAGAGTTACAGGCCGCCAGAACAGCTAAATTCCCCACAACCACCAAGTGCAAAGAACAGCACAGTCATGTGACAACACCAGCTGTTGTTATGCAGATGTGCATTTACAGTATCTTTCTAGAGTAGATTTTAGACTTTCATTTTTTCTTTTCAGGTTTGCAAGTAAACATGTCCACTCGCTCACATTAGGGGTGTCGCTTTCTGTTGTCCTATTCTGCTGGTTCCCAGCTGATTAATAGGCTCTATGAGCCAAGCTGTGGCTTCAAATCATGTCGACAGGAACATGCACATGACAGTTCCACTTACTGAAAAAGGCACAAACACCTTCATAACAACATTGGGGCTTAAAAGCGCAGTTTTAATTTACTTTCCGAGTCCTCTTTGTGTGTGCGCTCAGATCTATTCCCTACACATTATTATAAGCTCAATGTGTGCTTTCACTGATATATATGGGCTCCAGAAGAATTTCAATGAATACACTTGAATTCTCATTTCACGTTTTCCATTTGTACTACTTATCTGTATGAGTTTAAAACTGACTGTGTTGCTGACTGAACTTTACGAAGCTGTTATAAAAATTGTATGAATGTTATAAATGAGTAGTAAGTACAGGAATTTTTCACACGATGTTGACAAATTCTGTAATGAATTATTCCAATGTTTTTCGAACCCAGTACCATCACACTGTATACGTGCAGTTGCCATGGACAAGAACTAACATTTTCTCTGTGATAAGGAATAAAAAGTAAGGCTGTTTAATTAAAAAGAATTCTAAAAAAATAAAATAAATCTGCTTCTTGTCTATAGCAAATGCACACGCCTTGCACATCGAGGGAGACTAGGAGATAAAAAAAAAAACTACAGTTAAAATATGAGATTCCGTACACTGGCGAAAGGTGAAATCATGTATTTATAACAATTTATACTTCTTTTATACCAGCCCTAATTAAACTATTTTTGTTTAAACTGCTAGTGCAGGAACTAGATCTTTCCAAAATAAGTCAACTGAGGAATGCAAAATAGATTATGAAAGTATGTTTTTTTTTTTACTTCATTTTATTTATATATATATAATGTATGTATAAAGCTTTAGGTTTATATTTTCTTATGTTCTGCTAATTATTCTTTCCAATGAAAAGTCACTGGTTCTGTGGGTTTGAAGCAAATTCTTGCTAGAGAAGTATATGATTAGGAATCTACACTTCTTTTCAGAAAACGCTGTAAGCCGCATCCCACTGATCGTTTTGTTTCAAGCACTGATCACAGTACATGAATGTTGATTTGATTTTTGCATTCAATGTCATTGGCAATGTAAAGCGCAGGCTTGTGTAATGCAGCACCGGTATTCTGTGAGTCATGTGACCGCCTACTCCCAGACCACTGCCCATTCAAATGTTGCACTTTTGACAATGTACAGATTGTAAAATAATAAAAAAAGGAGAAGAAATGGTTCAAGACTGCAAAGTGTATGAACTAAATAAAAGATGGTAATGGTTCCCAATAAATGCCAAAAAAACACATTGGTTTGAGATGTATTTTGTTCAAGAAGAAGCAACAGTTTTCTTAAGAAAGTCCATTAGCCATGATATAAGCGTATGTTTATTGGTACAGTGTCAGTACAATATGTTGTAGTATGGATGAGTTAACAACATTATGCTTCTGTTTGTGTCTAGGTAAAGTACATTTCTCTTCAAACTCATTAGCAGAGAGAGAGAGGTTTAAAGAAACGGTTGCCTCTTTGCAGTTCATTGTGCTACTATGCCCTGTGTTCATCTTTGATAACAGATACCTCCACTCTTAGACAAAATAATTCTCCCAAGGTAAAAAAAAAAAAAGAAAAAAAAAAATATATATATATATATATATATATATATATATATATATATATTGTGGCGTTTTTATCGCCTGAAAGGATGGTGGAGAGACGAGCGAGCTTATCTTGCTGCCCAATGCAAATGGCTGGGAGTATTTTATTTAAGCACACAATCTCACAACTCAAACACATGAACCGGCTTAAAAACAAGAACACCCTATCACACATACCCTGGCTGAAGCCACTAAACCAAACACCTTTCCCCAACACGGTGAACACATAAACAGTCCCTCCCGCAGAGCATGATGGTTATTACCCGAACCCCGCCCACGCCACATTGCCCCCACCCGAGCTGTGACCGTCCCCGGTCACCATGGCGAACTCAGTCTAGCAGGCGTGACGGTGGCCGGCGCTGGCGTTGTGAACGCCGGAGTCTTTTTGCGGGGGAAGGCGGGGCACAGCCCTCTTCCTGAGGCGGACCGGCCTCCACAGAGCTCGATGTTTTGCTGACGTGGGGCTGGTAGGGAGCGAGCCGGTCCCGGTGGAGCACGACCAATCGCGACCGCCCCGTCAACCGCACCCGGTAGACCACATCAGAGAGCTGTGCGACGACCGTGCAGGGGCCCACCCAGTGCGACATCAGCTTAGGTGAAAGCCCCCTTTTCCTTCCGGGGGAATACACCCAAACCTGCTCCCCATTAGCAAAGTCACGCCCCCGGCTGTGGGTATCGTACACGCGGCGCTGCTTAACCCCGGCGTCCGCCAAGTGTCTACGCGCCAATTCGTGGACACGAAACAGTTTGTCTTTTAATGAATAAAAATAGTCCAAACCTGGTTTCGTGGGTAAATCCACTTGAGGCGGGGGCCCGAACACCAGATCCACAGGCGTGCGCAACTCGCGACCGAACATTAACGCAGCTGGCGTCAGTTGCGAGGACTCCTGCACCGCTGTGCGATACGCCCAAAGCACGAGAGGCAAATGCTCGTCCCAATCTTTTTGCCGGTTGCTGGTAAGCACGGCGAGTTGGGTGGTGAGTGTTCGGTTAAACCGCTCCACGAGGCCGTCACTTTGTGGATGCAGGGGCGTGGTGCGGGTCTTTTTCACCCCGAGGCGCTCGCACACCGCCGCAAACACCTCCGCCTCGAAGTTACGCCCCTGATCACTGTGCAACTGCTCCGGGGAGCCGAATCGGCTGAACACCTCATCCACCAGCACTCGAGCCGTGGTGGAAGCGCTCTGATCCGGAACAGCGAACGCCTCCGGCCACTTGGTGAAGTAATCCATGGCCACCAGCACATAACGATTCCCGCGATCAGAAATGGGAAACGGCCCCAGAATGTCCACGCCCATACGTTCCATGGGCGCCCCCACCCGAAAGTCTTGCAAGGGTGCTCGCGAGCGCTGGGTAGGGCCCTTCTTTGCCGTGCAGACATCGCATCTGTGGACAAAAAGTTCGCTGTCAGTATGACAACCCGGCCAGTAGAACCGAGCACGCAACCGCCGCAGTGTCTTAGTTACCCCAAAGTGTCCCGAACCCGCGTGCCCATGAACCATCCCCAGCACACATGCCCGCAAAGTCCGCGGCACCAGCAGCTGAAAAGATTCACCAGCGCCACACGGCCGTTCCCACTGGCGGTAGAGTAAGCCCCCCCGCAACGCTAGTCGGTGAAACTGCGAGTGGAGAGCTTTTTCTTCGGGTCCCAGGTGGGCGATTGCGGCATAATCCGGTCTCTGGCCCGCGTTAACCCAACTTAATACCCGCTGCAATGCCGGGTCCTTCTCCTGCTCGACCATTAGCTGATCGCAGTCCATCTGTGGCACAGGCGAAACGACCACCGGCGATGGTGTAGGTGCCGCAGTGACTCGGCTGCACGCCGGCTCGGACGGCCGATTACCGACGGGGGCTTCGGAAGACTGCGCAGGGAGAATGTTCTGATTCACGGGGGTCGGGGTGTGTTCGATGTCGTGACCACCCACACGCTCTTCAACCCGCTCGCAGTGTCGACAACGCTCCTTGCTGCACGGCCGGCGGGATAACGCATCGGCGTTAGCGTGCAATTTTCCCGCTCGGTGCTGAACGGTAAAATGATAGTCCTGCAACCGTTCGAGCCAACGCGCTAACTGCCCCTCGGGCTCTTTAAAACTGAGCAGCCACACCAGCGAAGCGTGGTCGGTCCGCAGCAAGAAGGATTGCCCGTATAAATACGGCCTAAAATGCTTAAGGGCCGCGACGACCGCAAGCAGCTCGCGCCGCGTGACGCAGTAATTCTTTTCCGGCCCAGACAACGCGCGGCTGAAGTACGCGACAACACGCTCTTTGCCCCCGGCAACCTGAGACAGGACGGCCCCCAGCCCTACATCGCTCGCGTCCGTGTCGAGAATAAACGTACGAGCTATATCAGGATATTCGAGAACGGGCGACGTAACCAGAGCTCCCCGTAACCGTGTGAACGCACGCGCGTGCTCCCTGTCCCAGCGAAACGGCTGGTTCTTTCTCGTGAGCGCGTGCAGCGGGCTGGCGATCGTAGCAAAATCCCTCACGAACCGGCGATAGTACGACGCTAACCCGAGAAAGGTGCGCAGCTGCGACACATTTGACGGCTCAGGCCAATGCTGTACCGCGGCAATTTTGGCTGGATCGGTGGCAATCTCTTGAGCGCTAATGACGTGTCCCAAAAAGACAGTTTCTTGCCGCAACAACTGGCACTTTTTGGGATTGAGCCGCAAATTCGCCCGCCGGATAGCTAGAAACACCTCCCGTAGGTTAGCTAGCGCGACCGCAAAATCCTTGCCGTGTACCAATAAATCGTCTAAGTAGACGACACAACGGTTGCGAGGGATCTCTGCCAATACTCTCTCCATTAACCGTTCGAACGTAGCGGGAGCGTTGCAGAGGCCGAACGGCATGCGCCGAAATTGCCATAGACCTTGTCCGATCGAAAACGCGGTTTTGGGTCGTGCTTCCGGGGCGAGCTCTACTTGCCAATACCCGCTACGCAGATCCAACGAGCTAAACCACGCCGAGCCCGCAACGTGTTCCAGCGCATCATCTATTCGCGGCAACGGATAAGAATCCTTGCGCGTCACCTCGTTTAACCGCCGGTAGTCCACACAAAACCGCCACGATTCGTCCTTTTTACGCACCAGTACAACGGGTGAAGACCACGGTCCGGATGCTGGCTCTATAACGCCCGAGTCGGCCATCTCACGCAGCTGCTGCTCGGCTATAGCTCGTTTAGCTAACGGGAGGCGTCTCGGATGTAACCGAACAGGAGCGGCGTTACCCGTATCGATATGGTGCTGCACCAAATCGGTATGCGTGCACTCGCGCTCATCCACTGCGAAAATATCGGCGAACTCGTGCAAAAGGGACTTCACGGCGTCGGTCTGCGTCTGATTTAGCCCTACACTGCTACGCCGCATCAGCTCGGCCATTATTCTCGCTCGGACAGCTACCGGATGTTTACATGGCGCGTCCACCGGAAGTTCCGCCCCGCTGGTGCGTGCTACTAACTCGTCCGGCCGCGCTTTGGGCACTAGCAACCTAGCTAAACCGAAGCTACCACGCAGAGTCCCGTCTGCGAGATTCAGTACCGCACCCCACCTTTCCAAAATGTCTAACCCCAAGATACAATCATCCTCGATGTCCGCCACAAAGAATGGGTGAAAAAGAATGATTGCACCTACTTGTATTCGCACTGTGCGACAGGCCCGTATCCTCAAATAACTTCCCGACACGGTGCGAATGTTCACGGCCGGGTCCGGCAGCACACGACCGCGCTCTCCGCGCTTCAACAATCCCCCGCGCAGCAGCGAAACTGTAGAGCCGGTGTCCACGAGCGCCCGCAGCGAAACGTTGTCCAGGCCGCAGTCCACGTAGACCCCCGCGCGATTTCCGACCCGTCCCGACCGGAAGTTAAATCCGGCAGTTGGGGGAACAAAGATGGCTGTGGGAGGCGGTTTCCCCTCGGCGCCCCCCGAAGCTAGTTTAACGGCTGCTGGGGTACGCTGTCCTCCGGCCGGAGCACGTTGCAGCGGTATCCTTGGCCTCGGCGTTGTCGCGGAAACTCGCCGGCCGGGTCGAGGCCTAGCCGCGACGGGTAGCCCTGTCCCCGGCTAGGTTCACCTCCCCAGCGGCCGCGAGCCACCGAAGATCGCTCGGCTCTCTCGCCGTGGTGTTCTCCCAAGATGGGCTCGGCGCGCTCAGCCTCGCGCAGCGCCTCGGACAGCGACGCCGGTGCCGCTAACCGGAGGTGCTCGCGAAGGCGGTACGGCCGGATTCCCCGAAGAAACGCGCGACGAGCTAGCTCTTCCTGCTGGCCGTGTCCGAAATCCGGGTAGCCCTGGCGCGCGAGAGATCGCAGGTCCATGGCGAACGCCCCTAGTGGCTCAGAGGCGCTCCGCACGCGGGTTGCCAGCTCCTCGCCCGCGGCCTCGTTACGGTCTCCTGCGCCGAAACGGAAACAGAGCGACTGCTGCAGCTTTAACCAGTCGTCCCGCTCATCAGCCCGGAGATCTTGCAACGCCCGCAGCGCGTCACCCTCCAACGAGAGGGCCACCCGGACGGCTGTTTCTGCCGGGGACCAGCCCGCGAATTTGGCGGCTAGCTCTACCTGCGCGATGAACGCGTGGGGATCGCCGGCGCCGTTGTAGGCCGGCAGGCGCAGCTGTAGGTCGCTTCGCTGGCGGACGGGGCACGGAGCTGTAGCTTGCTCCGGTGTCGGCGCCACGTCACTGGAGGACTCCTCCCCGAGGTCCAATACCGGAACCTGGAACGCGCCGCTCCGCTCCGGTCGCCGCTCTTTGCCTGCACTAGCCCCATCAGGGAGGGTTTTCTTCCTCCGCAGCTGCTCCGCTACTCGGCGGCCCATTTGGATCCTCCGGATTTCCTCCGGGGTGCGCTCCAACTCGCGACTCTCCATAATCCCACTTCTGACACCAAATGTGGCGTTTTTATCGCCTGAAAGGATGGTGGAGAGACGAGCGAGCTTATCTTGCTGCCCAATGCAAATGGCTGGGAGTATTTTATTTAAGCACACAATCTCACAACTCAAACACATGAACCGGCTTAAAAACAAGAACACCCTATCACACATACCCTGGCTGAAGCCACTAAACCAAACACCTTTCCCCAACACGGTGAACACATAAACAGTCCCTCCCGCAGAGCATGATGGTTATTACCCGAACCCAGCCCACGCCACAATATATATATATATATATATATATATATATATATATAACACCTGTGGATTGTAAAAAAAAAAAAAAATGCTTATATGATCTCTAAAAAAAGTTCACCTTCCCATGATTTTCCGCTCAACTTTTTGTATAGTGAGTCTGGTCGCTGAAGAAATTTAGGAGAGAAGGCTTTCTGGATCACCTGTAAGGAAACAGTGCAACAGCATCTCTTTGGTTATCTGTTTTATATTTATATTTATATTTATATATATATATATATATATATATATATATACACACACACAAAAGTAATAATCATTGGACAAAAAGTATGAATATACATTTATTCACAAGTATTGTGCATACTTTTTGCATAAATCTCTGAAAGAGGTTAACACAGCTGCCTCGGCCAGAAGACCACAGAGTTTCTGAAACCTATAAATGTACTGAAATGCATAAATTTGATGATAATTTTTTTTTTCAAAACTTCGAGCAGGAAAAAAAAATACAAGGTTGTACTAGTGTTTATTTAATTTCAACTCTGCAAATTGTCCAATTTATCTTTAAGTATTTTATGTTTAAATGTCTTCACTGATGTGGAGTTGGCTTAAGTGAACTTTCCACATATGTAAGAAGAATTGTAATTTCTTCACAGATCCATGTCTACAGCATTATTATAATTATAAATAATGTTTAAAAAAAAAGCAATTAACAGATATTCACTGATGCCAAATGTAAATTATTAATTGAAAACGCAGCTAAATCCATATTAGTAGATGTCTGGAAATGCCTGTCCGTTGTTTGTGTGTCTGAAGTGGGGTTTGTGTGTAGAGAGCAGGTTGAATGAACATGGTGATTAAACAGTTAATCTGCATAAACATTTGCAGTGAATGCCACACTTTAATCGAGCTGTGCCAGAGTAAAATGGGCATGAGACTAAACTATTCTGGTCAAGCAACGTGTGTATCAAAATGTCCGTGATGCTTCCGTGTTATCGGGTCAGAATTAAATCTTTAAATGCAACTTTCTCTCTTTTCACTTCAGAGGTAAACAGAGTGTTTAATTACGAAAGTGCTAAAACTTGCGTGCGGCACGATGGCACGATGGCTTGGTGGTTAGCACCGTCACCTCCATAATTTGATTATGATTAAATTGTCTTAAGCTATAAAAGGTGAAGCGTTCTTTTAGACAAATGTATTCCACTCACGAGTAACATTAAGTTGTTCAAAACAAACAGATTAAATTAGAAATGTTGAGAAAGATCTTCATTAGAGAGCCACACTGATTAACCTTGACCACTAAAAATACAAACTTATGGCTTCATTAATGTGTTAAGTTGTTCGGTATTACGCCTGTTGTTTGCATTGGACAATGCAGATTCAATTTTACTTTTGCTGCAACAACTTGATTAATGCAGATGTGATAATGCAAGTAGTTTTAGGATTATTATTAATGGCTGTGTTGAGGCTTTGTGAACCCATGAACTAATATTGTTAATAATAGAACCTAAATTTAATGTATTACGGCTTTTTGCAATAACACTTATTAACCAATAATGAAAACTACAAAGCACTTGTAAGATGCTCTGGATAAGAGTGTCTACTAAATGTAAATGTAAACTCATCTTTTAAAACTAGGCCTGATAAACACTAAACAAAAGGTTGAGTCTGAGACTAGCTGTTTTCGAATCACGGTTTTATGCCATCATTCTGCACGTAATGTGTAAGCTGGGAGCAGGTTGTGTTGCGTTAATTGGTTTGGAAGCTTGAGGTTTCTTTGAGAAACCAGCTCTGTGGAAGTTTATTTATTTTTTTATTGATTCATTTTCTGTACTTCTTATCCTGCAAAAGGTCGAAGGAGGCGTGGAGCCTGAGATTTCAGGGTGCCAATCCATCACAGGGCATACACACTTATTCACACAGTAAGAGCAATTAGGGAACATCACTTAGCCTAATCTGCACGTCAGATTACCCGGAGGAAACCCACCAAGGGAGGGTGAACATGCAAACTTCATGCACATAGTCCGGAGGTGGGACCCTGAACCCTGGAGTAGCAAGGGCACAGTGCTGCCCTTCTTTGATTTATTATATAAAAAAAATCTGCATTGAAAAAAAATATTCATATGTATATAGATGTAGCAAACATTGCAGTGATATTCCTCATTCCAGAGCTTTGTGGTCACATTCATTTTGATCAAAAATTGATCCCATTTTTATACTTTCTATGAAAGTATAAGTGTGTGTATATGTGTGTGCCCTGCGAGGGATTGGCACCCTGTCCAGGGTGTACCCTGCCTTGTGTCCTAAGTCTCCTGGGATAGGCTCCAGGTCCCCGTGACCCTGAATACAGGATAAAGCGGTATAGAAGATGAGTGAGTGAGTGACTTTATAACATAGCCTTATATAGACATGCACTGCATGGATACTACAACACAAAGGGAGTAGGAGGATTAGTGAAGATTACAAAAATATATATAATATCTACAAGGTATTCTATTACAAGATGTGTTTCTGCATTAGTGGAGTCTCTAGGCAGCAGGTGAAGAAGTCCACACGCACTCTGCACGCTAAACTAGTGCATCTAGTCATACTACAGTCTCTGAGCCTGACACCTTGCCAGAGAAAAAGTCCCAGAAGTTGCTTGGCTGTTTGCTGTCTTCTGATGTGGTGGAGGTGTTGGAGCCCTGTCGCACCCACACACTCCTTTCTCTCGCGCTCTGGGGCTGGGAGGTGTCTTCCTGTTGCTGGAGACTGAACTGTAGATTCTCTACTGGACTGGGCAGGCCTGGGCCACTCTGCAGCTCTCGCTCATCAGGCTGCAGCTGGGTAGAGGGCTGAACAAGACTCAGCAAGTTGTGATGCGAATGGAACTGTCGCATCTTAGCTATGGACTTGGGTGGAGTCTCTGAAGGGCCTAAAGCAATGAGAACACAAGCACTTGTTTAAGTTGAAGATTTATTCTAAAAATGGAACAAAGCTAAAAAAAAACGTTCTAACATGGACCTGGACTTGACTCTAATGAACATAATAAAACGAATAATATTGGTTATGTTATGGCTCTGGAGCCACTATGACCAGCCACTAGAAAAGAGCGGTAACTAAATATAAGTTGTATCCGCCAGCCAAGTGATTAGCAGTGCAGGGATTCAAATCTACTATGTATTTCCCATCAGCAGCCAGTAAAAATAAAACTCCAGTTTAACCCTGGAATCCCCAGCAATGAGACTCACGTTTGCTGCTGGTGCTGAGATGTAGTGCGTTGAAAAAAACCTCGCTGCTCAGAGAGGTTCCACCATCAGAGTCTTCGAACAATGGGGATACCGGCTCAATAGGTGACATATCATCACTGGACTGACCTACTGAGTCCAGAGATGTCTGAGTGTCTCTGCGTAGTCCCAAATCTGGCTCCCCAGTCACACCGCTGCCACTGTCACATGGTAAGAAAAGTGCATTCAGATTCATTTATGCAATACAATACATTAACTAAATAGTCAATAAAAAAAATAAAAAATTCAGGTCAGTAAAGAGTTTTTCGTTGTTGTGACTTTACCTGAGTTTTCTGCGTAGCAGGTAGTCTATGACGTCTGGATCGGTCTGAATGAGACTCATAAGCACCTCCTGCTGGAGCTCTGCTGAAACCTACAGCCAGCCAACACATGGGAATACTGACTCAGAATCGGTTTCTATGATCGTTATAAATATGAATATTGACTATATACATATACTGTATGAATCTTTCTCTCTCACTGTGAAAAGATATTTGTAGTGCTGGATGAAGAGCAGAGTGACTGAGATGATGGCAGCACTGTCTTCGATGCCCATTGCCTCAGGTTTCAGCTCTTTCTCTGAACCCTTCTCCTTTTGTAGCAGGTTGGGCCCGAAAATCACGGCCAAGTTAGCTGCTGTCATCTTATTACCTGGGACCTGAACAGGACACAATTCACTAATTAAATTTCACATTGATTTATGATATCTTGTTACACTTTAAATGTCATTTTTATGCTTTCCTAAGAAATTAATTGAAACAATAAGTTTTCATATTCTAAAAAACTGAAATTCTCAGTTTTTAGAAAATGTGGTCTCTTAACACAAAATCTGTTTATGTGATGTCACAAACTGTTATTCATCTGTAATATACACTCACCTAAAGGATTATTAGGAACACCAGTTCAATTTCTCATTCATGCAATTATCTAATCAACCAATCACATGGCAGTTGCTTCAATGCATTTAGGGGTGTGGTCCTGGTCAAGACAATCTCCTGAACTCCAAACTGAATGTCAGAATGGGAAAGAAAGGTGATTTAATCACTTTTGAGCGTGGCATGGTGGTTGTTGGTGCCAGAAGGGCTAGTATAAGTATTTCACAATCTGCTCAGTTACTGGGATTTTCACGCACAACCATTTCTAGGGTTTATAAAGAATGGTGTGAAAAGGGAAAAAACATCCAGGATGCAGCAGTCCTGTGGGCGAAAATGCCTTGTTGATGCTAGAGTTCAGAGAAGATGGGCCGACTGATTTAAGCTGATAGAAGAGCAGCTTTGACTGAAATAACCACTCGTTACAAGCGAGGTATGCAGCAAAGCATTTGTGAAGCCACAACACGCACAACCTTGAGGCGGATGGGCTACAACAGCAGAAGACCCCACCGGGTACCACTCATCTCCACTACAAATAGGAAAAAGAGGCTACAATTTGCACAAGTTCAACAAAATTGGACAGTTGAAGACTGGAAAAATGTTGCCTGGTTTGGCGTAAACAGAATGAGAACATAGATCCATCATGCCTTGTTACCACTGTGCAGGCTGGTGGTGGTGTTGTAATGGTGTGGGGGATGTTTTTTCGGCACACTTTAGGCCCATTGGGCATCGTTTAAATGCCACGGGCTACCTGAGCATTGTTTCTGACCATGTCCATCCCTTTATGACCACCATGTACCCATCCTCTGATGGCTACTTCCAGCAGGATAATGCACCATGTCACAAAGCTCAAATAATTTCAAATTGGTTTCTTGAACATGACAATGAGTTGTCTGTAATAAAATGGCCCCCACAGTCACCAGATCTTAACCCAATAGAGCATCTTTGGGATGTGATGGAACGGGAGCTTCGGGCCCTGGATGTG
The DNA here is from genome assembly GCF_024256425.1 of Clarias gariepinus. Lineage (NCBI taxonomy): Eukaryota > Metazoa > Chordata > Actinopteri > Siluriformes > Clariidae > Clarias > Clarias gariepinus. Next base: position 26,262,298 of record NC_071100.1, on the reverse strand, counting down.
CATCCCACAAATCTCCATCAACTGCAAGATGCTATCCTATCAATATGGGCCAACATTTCTGAAGAATGCTTTAGCACCTTGTTGACTCAATGCCACGTAGAATTAAGGCTGTTCTGAAGGCGAAAGGGTTCAAACACCGTATTAGTATGGTGTTTCCTAATAATCCTTTAGGTGAGTGTAGACATGAACAACTTACTGAAAGGTCACATGACCTTTTATATGAGCTTATGCAGTCAGTAAGGCACTGTTCCAATGTCACATCCATAATAGTGATGGGTCATTTATGAATGATTTGTTCTTTTTGAACGAGTCTTTAACGTGACTCAGAAGAATGAGTAGTCCAGAGAATGATTCGTTTATTTTCTACTGGCCGCGCATACGCAAAGTATAACAAGACCTCCGTAGATTATGTACAGGAAACATAAATAAGTAGTTACTTTTAAATCTGCTGGTCTGAATCATTCGTTCTTTGTCACATGATTGCCATAGACGCTATGCAGTGCAACAGATTCAAAAGAACGAACGACTCGGACTCGTGAAAAAAGCCTTTCAATTTTGTTTCCTGTGTAATGCACTGCATAGCGGCTATGGGAGTCACGTGACTAAAGAACAAATGATTCGGTCCAGAAGATATAAGAGGTGAGCTGCTCATTCTGTTTATCATAATATGTCCTTAGCTGAATTGTAATATTTTCATTACTGAAACTCTAGCCAAAATTTGTGGATGTAGACGTGTGCAAACCTACAAAGATTAAGCAATAGGCAGAGCCTGAGAGAGAAAGACAGAACGAGAAGTGTGTTACTTACCGCTTGCTGATCAGGTCCGACGGAGTCATGAGCGTGCTCCTGAACTGTGTGTAACAAACTCAGCAATCTCAACAGAGTGTCACAGTTACACGGAGGTAACAGGTACAACAGCTGCTGCAGGTATGTCAATTGATCGGCGCCCCACAGACCTGTAACACACAGTGTGTACAGTGATCACAAAACTCCGGACTTCTGGTAGTTCTCAGAATCATAAAATCTACTAAAGAGGGTAGGGCATTTTTATGTTTGGCTCCAAAGCTTTGGAATAGCCTTCCAGACAATGTTCGGGGCTCAGGCACAGTTTCCCAGTTTAAAAGTAGACTCAAGACGCATCTCTTTAATCTGGCATACACGTAACTCATATTCCAGTACATCTATCCTGAATGGCAACTACTATGCTAATTCTTTCCACACGTTCTTTATTTTTCTACCCATCCTGAGGCATCCAGAGAAGGATCAGCTCCAGCTGGATTCTGCTTTACAACTTGAAGCTACTGTACACATCCTGCTCCTGTGCACCCAGTGATCCAGACCCCATCTGCCCTCTGCACCTACTGACTCATCCCTTTGAACTGGAACTGAACTGAACTGGAATTTCTGTTATATTGTACTCTCAGCTGCATAACACACATGATGTTATATAATTTCTATCCATTATCACCCAAATGAGGATGGGTTCCCTGTTGAGTCTGGTTCCTCTCAAGGTTTCTTCCTATTACCAACTTAGGGAGTTTTTCCTTCCTGTCGCCCTCACCCTTGGCTTGCTCATCAGGGACAATATCATTATTATCTAGACACATTTTTCTCACACATACACACTTCCATTAATGTTCTTTTCATTTTTATGAAGCTCCTTTGAGACAATGACCACTGTTAAAAGCGCTATATAAATAAAATTGAATTGAATTGAATTTAATGTTTATACAAAAACACATTAGTATACTGTAGATCCGTGCGTGCGTTTGTGCATGTGTGTCTCCGTACTGTTAGCATGCAGAAAGGCGCAGTAGAGCTCTCTGGGCAGCAGAGGGTCAGGCATGTCTCTGAGGAACTCTTTTAATAGTGCTGCCACATCATGAACACTGTGTTCATCATCCAGAACTACATCTGTTCCACTGTCAAAGTCCTCACGCAGCTGAAAACAAACACAAACAGGACAGATAAAGACAATAACTCCCAGCCGAGTACTTGTAAAGTGCAAGCAGTTCTGGTGAACAATTGTGACCACAATTCCCAGTGGCAGATGTGTCTCTTCTGCAAGTTCATGGCAAGTTATCCATCAATTTTAAAGGATCAGGCGATCCACTCACTGAATGTTCACAGGAACGACTACAGCGGCCTCCAAGCCACCTCCGCTAGGATTATTAATCACGGATGTAGGTTTCTTTAAAAATGTTTGCACCAATAAAATGTTCTGCTGCAGCTACAGTAAGAGTCTCATCAGTGTCCTGTGCTTAAAGTCTTCTCTAACTGTCAATCAGTTTCATCCCTTAATTCACAAGAATTGTCATCTCAAATCCCGGTTTGACTTGAACACCTCTCGAAAATAAGTCATTGTTATTTTCTATACCCTTCTATAAAGCCCTTCTGTAAGTAAGACAAGGATGTCTGTTAAAAAGTGTAAATGATTTACGTACTGTATATACACACATTTACTTTAGATCGCCTCAAGAAATGCAGAAGAATGAAACTATATAATGTGCTACACACACCAAGTTCATAAAACCCAGTGTAAAAATAGAAAATCTATGACACATGGAGCAAATGTACTGTATGTGAGGCCTGGTCATGTGACATGGTTAAAAAGTAGGCTGCAGGCTTTAGCCTAAACTGACACTAGGTGGTAGTGTGAGCTGAGACTCACTTGGCGGACTCTCTTTTTGGAACTTCCAACTCGGAAAATTCCCACCGTCTGCAGCCCTGGAGAGCAAAGAGGAAAAGCCAAGTGAAGAGCATGTTATTGGTTTTCTTTGATTGTGTATCTCTTGAAACATACTGTTTTATATTATTATAAATTCCTTGCTATTTACACACATATCAAACTGTAAAATTCATCACATCTATTACTGTATGAGTGTATATTTTAAAAATACAAAAAAAGGGTCTTTAATACATGAATTGAAATATATCAATAGTTGATTATGTTTAAGGATAACAATTAGATATGTGGATTGTACAGTTAAGCCATTAAAATCAACTAAAGATGCAGCCGGTTATTGTACAGCTATTATATTTAATCAATTTATTGTTTTTTTTATCCTTGAGGAAGGAAGTTAAGGAATAAGTACTCATGCACATGCAGTTGCAGTCAAGGTGGTGCAGAAATTCAATTCATAGCACAAAGCCTTAACCACTTGAACCACTATTTCTTGACACTAAGCTGTTTTTAACACTCAAAATTTAGGCAAACACAGCTTCTCACTTTAATGTCTTTCCAAAACTAAATCCTTAAAATACATGCTCATGCACTGCTTTGGGTAAAAAGCAGGCCTGGGCAAAGAGGAGATATACTGTAATCAGATATTGATGATGACTGACAGGACGTAATTGCTCATGGTGCACTTGGGGAAAGCAATTCATATACAGTATACTGTAGCAACAACCTACCAAAAAATAAATAAAGAAATAAATAAAGAAAGAAAGAAATCAGTTCAGCTCTCCTTATGTATCTGGCTTAAAACCAATTAATGATAGTTTGCATCCAGGGAAATTGATTATCACATCATTTTAATAAGAAAATATTGTGATTTTAATTTTTATTTATTACTCAACTAGATAGAAAGGCTGAACGCTTACACAAGAAGAGGACATTTATGAACTCAGTTTGTTTTGGTGATCCACTACTTTTCTTTTTTCTGTGCCTTTTTTTTTCCAAAGATTGGCTCACCACAGAGCTCTGAGATATCTCTAAGTAGCTATCTTCTAACAGTCTTAAAATATGAGCAAAACTTTTGAGAAGTGTTTATAACTCACTAACCACACCTTTAAACAATCACCTCTTCTGTTTAAATAACATAAAATATTATGAGATAACAGTTCATTAATCATTAATTTGTGAAATTCCATGGTAAGAGGCATTACCGTAAGATTCTTAAAAGACACTATAGCATAGCAGGGTATTACAACATAAATTAAATAATAATAATAATAATAATAATAATAATAATAATAATAAACATTCAGATGTATAAAAGCATGTAAACTTTCCGAAGGATCTGTAAATAAATATGCATACAGTAAGGTGATAAATGTATGTGCAAAGTAACCTAGAATTAGTGTGCAATGGAACAATAAAGATCTAATTTAAGTAAAGCAGTAAAACCGTGCCGGAACAAACTACCAAGCGGACTTATAAGTTAAGAGCAGAATTTTACAGTTTGATGGCACCTTCGAGAAAAGCTTCCCTTCTGCACCAGGGCAAAAGGAGCCTGGGCTCAATGTGTGATAAAATGTTGATTCCAAAGTGTAAGGGGTGAGTGAGTTTAGTCCTGGTTCCTGACTGCAGTGCTCACCATATGTAACTATGTGCTGGCAGCAGCGCTCCATGACACGTGGCACCTGTCTGTAAATGGGGTTCAGACTCAGCTTGGTCTGCGTGCGGCCTGCAGGCGTCTTCTTGATGTCTAATTCATTAGGATGAGAAAGCTGCAGTGCCTCCAAAAGCCTGGACTGACTTTCCACCAGATCCGAGATGGAGTCAACTGACAGGCCTCCCTGGAGAAAGACAAAAGAATTTGTTTTGCTTTGACGTTTCCCCCCCAAAAGTTAAAGGCATGCATGGAAACAAAAACAACAGAGAGAGAGAGAGAGAGAGAGAGAGAGAGAGAGAGAGAGAGAAAGAGTCACATGTGAAATTACAACTGATTTCATCCAACTGGTTTACAATTGTTTGATAAGACACATAAATTATATACAGTTCTAACATGATTAGATCTACTGTTTAATAGTGTGCATTAATCTAAAAAGATGCTGAGCAATTAATTCAAAAGCTTTCTTCCCATTCCTCTCTGTTTTTTCTTTTACATTAGCTTTTTTAGAATCCAGACAAATATTCTAGTAATATTAAGGACTTGACCTGATTAAGTTGTTGAGCAACCCTTACTGTGCTATAAACATTAGAATAAAATAAGAGAGATACATATTACTCAAGTAACACTTCCTTACATATATATAACACTTTGATATCAAGCTTTGTATGGAAGTGGTTACTCGAATCTAATAAATACAGGAATATTACACAGCTGTTTGCATGCATGTGAATAAAGGTTTATCAGTTTGTTTTACAGTGTTTTGTAACGTATACTCTTATAGCTGCCTCATGACCAGGAGTTCCACTCTATTTTTGCAGTACATTACAAAGCTTTCACTTCACAAGTGGCTGTCTGAGTGAAAGGGCAATGGAAAATACATTAGCATGCAATTACCGCACATCCTTTTTTAGTCAAGAAAAAGTTCAATTGCGGGAATGTAAACAGATTTTCAGAAGGGGGCGCTTCAGCTGTTGCACCAGCCCACCAGCACTGATGCAGACCCTTTTCTCTCTCTCTCTCTCTCTCTCTCTCTCCCACCTCTACTTCACTGGGCTGGACTCGTGTGGAAAGACAGATAGAGATCTTGGAAATTCACACTGTGCAGCAGCCACCCAGAGAGAGGCAGTCTCCACTCCCAATAAGTCAGCGGTCTACACAGGAACCAGAGCTAGATTAACCATATAAAACCGGATAAATATCAACTGCCTGCCTTTCTCACTCTTATAAACATGTATAAAGGAATTAATCAAATTAATCTATTTTATGTTTCATGCTGCAGCGCTGTCTTGAATCTGATGGCCATAATGCACTGATGCAATTTCTTTAGCATCAACTCTGACAGTAGTTACTGTACAGTATGTCTGCAATGCAAATCAAATGCTTATATTCAATTCAGTTAGATTTTATTTGTATAGTGTATATGTATTTTATACATTAACATTATAACAAACAGATTTACAAGAATATATAACTGTTTGGCATGTTACTTTTATAGTAATGCACTTGTTTTAAAACATTATTCTTTATAGGGAATTCCAATTCACTGGGAACTTTTATGGCAGATACTCCACATATACATATTTTTTTCTTTGAAAATCACTTATTTATTCTCTATACCACTTATTCTAGTACAAGGAGGACAAGCGAAGGCTCCTCACAACTTTTTGTGGGAATAAAATAAAGCCTTTTGAGAGATGACTGTTTATAGATTTACTATAAATGTAAATTATGCTGTTTCAGTTTATTTTAAATTATAACAGGAATTTAAGCATAACTACTATATAACTGGAAAATACTACGCTCCCATTCATTAGATAATAATAAAAAATGGTATTGTTGGCAAATTGCTAAGGTATGAAAGAATATTAGTGGCATAAATGTTTAGGAATCATTAGCCAGTGTACATTGCTCAATAAGTTTCAGCACCGCAAAGTTCATTAAAACTGTATTTGGGGTCTGAATAACAATATCTTTATTTATGGTGCAGTACTGTGTAAAAGTCTTGAGCCAGCCCTAATTTCTTCCTGTTAAAAGAAATTTAAGGATGTAGATTAAATTAAAGAAATGGAAACAAAAGTTTTACTATGACAGGCGGCAAAGAGCCTAAAGATATTATTTCATAAATATGTTTGCTTAAGTAACAACCTCAGCAGCAACCTTATTTCCCCTCTCATCTGTTCCAATCACCCCAAAAGCATTCAGCATCAACAGTACACTAATCACCGGCCTGATCACCTGCACCTGTTTCTCACTGGTTGATGCATTAAGTTCGATTTTATGTTTTTTTGCTTGAATGATTCATAGGTCACTGTGTGGCTTAACTACCAAACAAAACATTCCTCTGAAACAGCGCAGGTACAGAGACTGGACTGAACATGAGAGCCAAAAACATGCCAAAAATGAGAGCCAAAAAAGTCCTTCAGCAAGCTTGGAGAACTATTCCTCAAGAAGACATTAAAATACAAGCCTATTTAAAAGCAAACATGAAGAAATATCTGCACAGAACTGTATGTGTTTTTATTGATAATGGAAATTTAATAGTGATTAGTGATTTATGCACTTTACTTATCTTCCTTCGTCCATCTATCACATTATTCCCCTGAATCTTATTGCTGAAAATATACCGTGCGTCTGCACTTAAAGCATTTCAGACGTTTTGTTGTGCGTCAACACAAGGGATTATATTGTGGATGACATTTCATCTTCATCTGATAGAAAACGAGAAGGCTCTCTGTCACTTTAAATAATCAAGTCTAAGCCTTAACAAAGCAAATAGTGATAAGGGAACACTTCAACAGTTTATGAGATTAACCTCTGCATCAAATTCAACCCTCCAGCACTATTCACTACCAATAAAATGAAAACAATCATGCTTACACTCAGTCATGCTCTCATATATATACAGAGGGGACAGCTTTAACAGTAGTTATCTGTTTATGTCCTTTTTAAAAACTGTAATTAATTCATAGCATGAATTGTTTTGTTCTTAAAGAAGAAGATGTAATTTAAACAATATTGCATGAACAAGAGAGTGGTGATACTCTACAGTATAATGACCCACAATCCCAAATTTTGAGTGACATTGTCATACATACTGTACGCAGTCATACAGATGTTTAGTATAACATCATGATTGTGTGTGTCACTGGTTTTATACGACAACTGTATATACAAGAAATTACTACTGAGTGGCATATGGACAAAATAAAAAGAAATATTTAAGTTTTTTTTTGCTCTGCTAGTGGATATAGATGTTAAACAAAGATCCAAAATGTACTTCATTTTCATTTTCTTTTGAGAAGCATTTATATTTTAAATCAACATTTACATTCATGAAAAATTTATTGTTTGCCATGCCTGGTGATGATTTTCATAACCCTAATATAGTAACTGTAAATGATCACTTCCCTACTTTTAAATGACATCCTAGTAACATTTGTTTTAGCTCAACACAGAGATCCATTAATTGCAACACTGATCATCAATTTCCATCAATTCAGAGTTTGTTCAGCTAATAAAATCATGAAACGTACAGGAGAATGTTAAGCTGGCTAGATTTTACCTCCACTAACCCTAACCCTAACCCTAACTAACCCTAACCCTAACCCTAACCCACTTTGTAACTTAAAAATACCCAGGATCAAAATATAAGAGGTTCAAGCTCTTGACATGGCAGCTGTCGTCCAATACTTAATCTAAGGGACTGTGGCTACACTGCTCATGTAAGAAGTGGTTACTAAAATGAAGGGATCCTAAATAAAAAATAAAACAAATGCTTTGGGATTTCTGTGTAGCTTCTGATTCATGAGGAAGCCCTTGGTTTCTGATCAACCTTCTTACCCGTCTGTGGCTTCGAGAGCTGTTGTCCAGGAATGCTGGGGAAAGTGGCTTGCTGTGGAGCTCCAGCAGTGTTGAGGGAGCAGCGCTGGAGGTTGAGGCTGTGCAGGTATGGAGCCGGTTCCCATTATGATGCCGTTTTTCAGCACGGAAGTGCATCACGCTGGCTTCCAACTCCAAACAGTCTCGCCGGCTCTCCTTTAGAGCCTCCTGACGCTGTTTATAGGCCCGATCGTTTGCGATCACCTGGGAGAGAGGAATCCCAAATGCCTTAGGGGCTTTTTCTAAGGGCAAGGAAAGAAGAGAGACAAAACAATTCTTACATTTCAGTTATTAACCAGAGTTGTATGGTTATGCAATGCTCTGGTGTTGTGTTTCCTAGATTAATTATGCCGTATTATTATAGTTATCATTACGCTGATCAGTTCTAACTTCAACAACACAACATTAACACATCACTATTGATTTTCAATTATATAGGCTACCAATAAGCTGGTGACAGGATGATGGGTGCCTAAGGCTAAACTAAAAGGTCAGCTCGTCTGGTTTAAACCCACAACAGAGACAATGCAGCGCAACTTGCTGAAAAAAGGTACTGTAATGCTGGCCATGATAGAAAGACACCGGAACACCCAGTACACCACAGCCTGCTGTGCATGGGGTCAGCATGCAAAAAGCCAAGCCTTCAAACACCCCAGCTCCCGATCCAATCGAACACACCTGGACAACCAATTCCAATCCACGGAGGGCCCACCTCGCACCCCACAGCACAAAAAGGACCTTAAAGTGCTAGACACTTGTGGAGCGATGCCCCTGTGGAGCCAGAGCTGCCCTCGTGGCACAAGGGGAACCAACATAATCCTGAGCATAATGTTTTGCTTTATAACTTAATAGCTGTTCTGTGCATACTTTAATAGTCAGATCATGTGTTTGGAGAAATTCCAGTTACAGATAAGCAAAAGAATTTGAGTAAATTTTAGTCACACAAAGCCATTTATTGGTATTCTGTTTTTGGCACCAACAGTAATGCGATTCAGTATTGCCTTTATAACTGAGTCTGAAACAGAATGATACCATAATAATTTGATCTATAGCTGGACTGCCTTTCTAAATAGGAGCACCTCATTAAATTCAAGAGCATTAACAAACACACTTTATGTACTGTAAGCATGGTACCATGCAGATATATAAAGAATTATTCTAAAGCTATTACTCATAGAGTCATGGTGTCATTCCACTGTAATGTTTTCAAGTTTTGAGCAGACTCTATTTCTGTGGTCAAACTTGTATATAAAAAAAAGTGTATTTATAGTCCAATCTCCTTCAACAGGAAAGAAGTTTGCAAAAGATGCTAATGAAGCACAACTTTGAGCCAGAATGTGGATTTAAAAAAATGCACAGTCTTAAAAAGCTTATCTTAAAATGCTAAACACACACAATTATTTAATGGCTGTGTGTTACAGTGGTACAATATCGAAATGATTGATAGACTGCCAGAGTGGAGGGTCACAGGAAGTTTACATGACGCCTGAGACAACAGCATAGAAATACTAGCTGACTCACTGGTACATCATTCTGGCAGCGTGCATCTCTTCTGTACTGTTTCCAAACAGGAAACAGTTTCATCTGTATCAGTTTCTGGGCTCAGAGATACTGCTCTGCCAGTCTTCAGTCCATCCCATCCTGCCCACAATGCCCTTACTAAGAACAATAACGAACATGTTGCACACACTCTCTGCTTCTTTATTAAGATACTACACCGAACTGAACTCCAGATTATTAAATGGAATTTACAGTATATTAAATGCACTAAAATATACTAAATTCATGTGATGCAAAGAAATTTCATTAAAGATTGCATAACAGAAAACTGCTTTATTTAGTTACATTAGACATTTTTTCACTTCAATAACACAAATGCAAAGCTTATAATATTTGGAATTAATATTAAAATTAGTTCCATAAAAATTTTTATTTAAGTTATTTAAATTCATTGTCTGCAATTTATCACAACACTTACTATTTAATATTTGCTAGTATTATAAATGTGCAATGTTGGAATAAAACAATGCATGACAAAGTGTTTAGTGAAGACAGTTTTTTAACATTAACATTTACATTTTTTTTATTTTAAATCTCTCAAATGAGGCCAACACTGCATGTCTTAGCTGGGTAGTATGGAGTCTAAACACACACTTACATTTAACGTATTCCTGCAAAAAAATAGTTCCCCTTTAAGGCAGCTTATGCATACAACTTTGGTTTTATCCAAACTTTCTTTTAGAAACTCCTTTGTAATGAAATTTGCCATTCAGTACACCTGTTGATGTTTCTTCAGTCATCTTACTATCCACATTAAACATGTCATTAACACACACCTGGATAACCACTGCAATTATGACAAGCCATTAGGGTCAAACTTCATCATATGATTAATTTCCGTGAAAAAAAAAGAAAAATAGTAACACGTTAAAATTTCTAGATTAATCACGTGTTAATGTTGAAAGTCCTATTAGTATGTATGCATAGTAGCTTTGGATACCAGTGTGCAAGAAAGAGGGCTTGCCTCAAAATCCAATTCAACTAAAGTGTGCCGCTGACCACATGGACAAAGAAAAAGCCACCTGAAAGAAAGATTTGACCAGAAATATGTTTTGAGGTGCAAATGTGAGGGCTTCAACACCAAGAACAGCAGCTGTTAAGAATGGTGACGGTAGCATTATGCCTTAGGGCTGTTTTGCTGCTAGTGGAACTGGTGCATTGCACAAAGTGGCGGACTACTTCAGAATTCTTAAACTTTTCCAGGTCCCAAATTTGAGGGTTCCAAATGGTTGCGGAATTAATAATACATCTTCACTTATTATCAACCTCAGCTGCAAATTTATGGTCTTTTTTTTAATCTAATAAAGATGTGTGGTATACAATCATATTTCTAGGCCAATATCGTCATAACATTAATGTTCATGATGAGTGTTTGCAAACTACTGACTGCAGCTGATACAAGAAATAATCTTAATTGTATTACTTGGCTGCAAATAGAAACCCTGAGAACTCTGGTTCCAAACCTGACAATCCTCTAATGAAAGCACGAGGCAATCTTAGTCTAAGGCATACGTCATGGAAACCTTCTACATCAGTGACAGTATTGGAATGTCCCACCTAGCCATCTGCAGGTAAGTCTCTTAAAAGAAATGATGGTATGCTGTAATTATGGACAAAGTTTGTTGTGTGTCTGTTTGCAAGATAAAATCATGAAATGTATTTAATTATTATAAATTATTATTATTATTATTATTTTGAATGTCTGATCCCCATTTTTGTGTATTTATAATTGAACCTGCCCTTTGATTCTGTACTAATGTTATTATATATAATATAATTCAATCCATTATCCTAAATTAGGTATGTACTTTTTCTTTTTCATTATTTGATTAAGCTTTTGAAAGATCACCAGTCAACACTAGAGGAGGATTAAGTCACCTGATGTGGTTTGCATGATACCTGTCTCACGTGCCTGCGGCACAGCCTTATCTCTCTGTCTCTCCTGCTCTCTCCTTCTGACCTCTATCTTTTTTGTCCATCTAAAGTCATGTCTGAGGTGTGAAGGCAGGGCAGCCTATGACCCAGTTCTGGAGACCTGCCAGTAATCTGTAAGGATAGGAGGATTAAGTCTTCTTTTAAACAAACTCTGTCCCTCCTCCTCATCCCAACTCTATCCCTCCATCCAGCCTCTTTTATTCTGCTGTCCTCTACTATGCTAAGCTGAGGATGGTAGAACACATTGCGTGGCCAAATAAGAAGTGGCAGTTTCCCTAAAACATCAGGAGACAGATGCTGACTGACTCTAACATTTATCAGTCACCAACATTATAAGCTCTTATGCTTTAATGATTAAATAGGGGAGCGGCTAAGACTTCTGAAAATCGACATTTACAGAAGACACAGCCGCTTTAAAAATTCGAATGGTGCAAATGTTTTAAAGAAGGCTGTTTGTCGATGAATAAGCGATCCCAACCAAGGTGGCTCAGAGCCACTGCAGTCGTTCCCATGAACTTTCAGCCTGTGGAACACTGATTTCTTGAAAATCGATGGATAACGTGTCAACAACTTGGAAAAGAGACACATCGGTCTGTGGGAAATGTACAAAAAACACTAGTGAAACACTGGGATAAGTGCATTAGAGTAGCAGGAGATTATATAAAAATAAAGGTAGTTTTTACACTCATGAACAGTGATTTGTCAGAACTGTGATCTGTTACTCTGCACAAACAAAAGTCCTGGTATGACTTGAGCATGTCCTAGTACCTTAGATTCTACAGTAGGTCAGTAGCTGCTTTGTCCTGGTCAGGGTCATAGTGGAACTTTAAACACGCTTGGAAACACTAATACAAAAATATATCTTGGATGGTATGCCAGTCCATCACAGTGCACCATGCACACACATACACACCTCTAGGTACTGGCATGTTTAAGAGGTGTGAGGAAAATGGAGAACCCAGAGAAAAAATAATGCAAATCTAATACCAGACACCTTTAGCTTTAAAACCTACTAGATACTTGATTACAAAACAATTAACATACAAGCCAGACATTACGGCAAAATTGTATTCCAATCCTTTTTGCCTTGGTATTCATGTTTGGTTGAGTCTGACCCATCAACTTTGAGACAACCTTTAGGACTTCGCTCTCTTTATTTATATATTTATTTATTTATTTATTTATTTATTTATAACCATACTAAGAGACATAGATTTATATACACAAAACAGGTAATTTGTTTTTATGTCATTTGTATTCATTTAACCATTTACAGTATGTGCATACTATAGCTATAACACAATAGTACTGTGCAAAGCCTTGAGCTGTCCCTCTGTTTTTTTTATTGTGCTCCCAGAAAACTATACTTGCTTGTAATTTTAATGTAGACTTAAGAAATTATTTATTGACTCTCATTTTTTGGCAAGTTTTGCCTCTCATTTTCAGTCCAGTCCCTCTACCTGGCCAGTTTCAAAGGAATGCCTTTTGTTTGTTAAGACACAAAGCTTAACTTATGGTAATGCATGAACCAGTGAGAAACAGAGGCAGATAATGACAAATAATCAGGCCAGTAAGTAGTATACTGGTCATGTTGAGTGCTGAGTGGTTGGAACAGAAGAGAGGGGAAATGAGGTTGATGCTGAGGTTGTTACATAAACAACCAATTGTTTTATTGTATTTTTAGGCACTTTGCAGCCTGTCACAATAAAGCATTTGTTCATTTATTCATACATTTCTTTAATTTAATCTACAGCATTAAATTATATTTAATATGAAGAATTAAAGACACATAAAAAAGTGTCTATAGCACATGGCTGCACAGATTGTAGACCATAAACCCTCAGTGGCATAGAAAGCTGTGCCAGATCTCAATGTTCTTTGCCACTAAAGCTGGATAAGTAGCATGTCTCTAAGGCCTACATAGGCTTTCCCTGGGGTTATGCACGCATTCAAATGCACATTTTGGTCACAGCATTAAATTGCACAACTTTTACATCATGAGCTTTTAGTGATTAAAAGAAAGAGAAGTATCTGTGCTTCTGGCCAGAAAGGTTGGTGAAGTTTGGCTGTTTTTGTTGGGACTGTCAGGTTATTATAGTTTTAAAAAGGGGCTACATGGGAGTGACAAGATTAAGATGGAATGTGTGGTGTGCCAGATGACTATTAGAGTCTATGTGCATGCACATCAAGTTTGATTCAAAGGAGTTCAAATACTTCCTCTTCCAATGCAGTTTAATACAAGATAAAAAAAAAAAAAAAAAAAACAACTGTCATCTGGTACAGTAGGTGCCAGAAAAGAAAATATAACAAAATAAAACTTCAATCACTCTAGAAAGACGCATTTGCAAAAAGAAAATCTCAGTAAAAAAAAAGAGAGAGAAATATTTCTTTACCTCTTTCTTTCTTTTCCTTGGAAAAGGAGTCAAACTTTCTTCGTAGTGACTTCCTCATCTTGCGAATCTCTAAAGAGAAAACGGAGAAGACAGTATTACAATATTGCATACCACATAACTTTTATGGAAGCAAATCCAACTCTCTTTCCCCTAACTGGGATAAAGGGAATTATAGATAGCACCAACTGACACCTTTTTGGCACAAAACCTGTAGCCCTCGGTTAGACAGCTGGAGGGAAGAAAAAAGTCATGACGACGACAACAAAGCACACATCTAAGTCAACAAATTAAAGGCAGAAGGAGAAGAATTTAAAATTCCTGTCACGAGCATGCACAATCTGCCCAGTACATTCAGGTCATACTGTAACTGCACCCAAGGTTTTCCGTACTCCGGGCTGATTACCTGAGTACACCTGTACACCATACACCTGTCCCTAATCTGGCAACCTACTGGTGACTTTAAAAAGATGGTCCCTGACAATTGCCTGGATCGAAATTCTCTCTGAAAGTGGAATTACTTGAAGACAGCTGTGCACAGGAGATCTGATTGATAGATCTATATCATTTTTGCGAGAAAGATTGCAATAAAAAGGTCAAATCTAGACTTTTGTAGAATCTTGGACGAAAGACTGACTGCTTTATTTCAAGCTAAAGGTTACAAGCTTATTTTTCGTAATAAATATATACTGTATATGGTTCAGGGTTGTGCTTTTTTATAATTTTTTTATTTTTTATTTTTTAATCATCATTGAGCCATGCTGTGTTTCCAGCACATATCTGCAGTGATTGAGTTTTAAGCATTTAAACAAAGTATTTGTTAAGGAGTATGTTTGTGCAACCATGTTATTGTATGTATTTTGTTTTCTCTCACCTTTTTTCCTTCAAGATTTCTTTCATGTCTATTCACTTTCTATTAGAATTTGCTTAATTGCTTTATTTTAATTACATTAAAATGTAAATAAACTTTACATTTATCTTTTTTTTATCTCAAAAGTTGCCTTTTTCACATGGGTGTAAAGAGTTTTTATAACCAATGTAAAGTATATTCCAATGAAATGCCCACCCATGTCTTTGATTATCAGTTGATTTTTGCACAGTATTTTTAAACAGGATCTGAACAAGCCTAATGTGGTGGACTGCCAGAGTAAGCATTCTAGATTACTATTACAAACTGTGTTTTAGACGAAAGGGGAAAAAACAATGTATGCTTAAGACAATTTTATCAAAATCAAAACCTTTCCTCGCCGGATGCTGTAGCGATGATTAGCTTTAACTTTTCTCGCCTGAGAAAGAGCAGTTCTTCCTAACCTGGAAAGCATTAAACTAAGTAACAGTAGCACAAAACACTCCCACATCGTATTTGGAGTGATCAATTTATGCATCCTGTGAGTGGAAAAATAGAAACACAATAAAACATACATTACATTATTTGTAATGTTTTAGCATCATAACTATTCATCTTTCATATATGTTGAAAAAGTAGCTTCTCATTTTTATCTTCATTTTGCTAAAAGGGACAGCCTTGTCCCTGCAGACTGGCCAAAATAGCTGTTTGCGGATATGATTCCAGATACTGAGACATTTCCAGCTTTCCAGAGTGTGTGGCTAATGCAGGGCCCACATGTGAAAGCGACTGCTATGATGTGTCCAGAGGGAGGTAGAGAGAAAGACAGAGAGAGAGAGAGAGAGAGAGAGAGAAAGGCTGTGACACCACACTGGGGTTTCAAGCATCATGTGAAGAAGCTTAAGGTGGGGTCAAATTCCCATGACTACAGGAAATGAGCATTTATTTCCACAGTAATTCTCTCCACCCCCAAACCCCATCCCCCCCCACCGCCCCCTACCCCCTTCACACGCAAGGCATCATGGGCTAATCTCTCAACAACGCTCTGGCGAGAGAATGGAGTGAAAGGGAAAAAAAGTTTGCTCAAAGGTAGAGAGAGAAAGCATGGAAGCAATTCAGGCAGAAGCACAAAAGACCAAAACAAAGTCATATAAGGTATGACTTCAAAATAAACCTGAACAACTCTTAAATAACCCACCAAAATCTCCCAGTAGCAATAATATTATATTGGTGGGAAGTCTGATGGCTTTCTCCGTTGGGAAGAAAACTTTCTGTAAATATTCCCACAAAGCCCACTGGTCTCTTTTCGTACTGTAGGCGTTAATCAAAGTACACAATTCAAACTGCTCATTAAGGATCTACAATCATGTGCAACAGTATTAATATAGTTTCCTCTAAAGAGCTAGATTTTCTTCTCTGTGTGTTTTGATGCATTCTTGCGGAATAGTGCTCCAGGCTTCCTGACTGACGTTTCTGGCTCTCATTTTTTGGCAAGTTTTTGGCTCTTATTTTCAGGCCAGTCCCTGTACCTGATCAGATTCAGAGGAATATTTTATTTGTGAAGCCAGGCAGTGACCTATGAATCATTCAAGCATAAACAACCATCTAACTTGAAACATGGACCAGTGATCAAGCAGGTGCAGATGATAACAGGTAACCAAGCCAGAGATCAGTATACTGTATATTGTAGTATACAATTAATATACTAAATGAGAAGCGGCGTAAGATTTTGGACTGTCCTATAGCTCCATGAAAGAATAGGTCCATTACACTGATCTGTAACTCAGGGATGAACTCACATTTGTTTGGGTTAGCTGCTCAGTTCTGATGTGAGACAGGTTGCAAGAAGAAATCTCACAAGTGTCCTGAACACCCCATACTAAACACCCACGCGTGAAAAGTGTGGCCTGCAGTCAAAGTGAGTGAATGTAGGCTTTCTTTCTTTTTTAGGAATTTAAGAAAATCAAGTTAAAAAGTCAGCATGTTGTTCAGAGGAAACTCCAAATGCTTCTCCTAGTCAGGAGACAAGATACAGATACAAGTTCCAGACATGACATTTTAATGCTATGACCAGGACTATTCACATGCCTTGTGTATATTACAAAACCCATGAAATTGACTATTTTTCCTGAATCTGTTTTTGTTTTTTATCTTCTCATTTCATCTCTCGCACTCACAGACTGCTTCTTTTCTTCCTCCAACGCTGAACCAATAGATTTACCGTCCCTCTGGATTCTGATCTCCTCCATGGTGCTGTGTTTACGGAACTTTCTGTAAATTCCAAGCCCACTAGAATTTCAAGATTATAGTAGCTCGGTGAGACTCGTGACAAATTGTGTATACTGTGAGTAGAGGGTAGACACCTTTGGGAATGCTGATCTTAAAGTCCAGCTCTCTCTCCTCCAGGTGATAGAGGGCCACCTCCTGTAGGCGGGCTCGCTCCAGTTCTGACAGGCTCTGAATGGCTACGGGTTGCAGCTTTACACTCTGCCCAAACATGGTGGTCCACATATGGTCACCCTGAAAGCAGATAGAAAAAATCAAAGGAAAATTGGAAAACTGTAATGTTTTAAAACTGCATCGTTAAATAAGCGGGTCACTCGGTCTGTTCACTGTGCTTCGATAAGCTTTTATGGCATCAGGAGAGACTCAATCAACACACAAACATGTGGTCTGTGCTTGACCAAATGCCTGTGCTATTGACCATTGTAAAATGTCCTGTTAAAATCCTGAAGAACAAAAGAGTGGAAGTTGGACAGATGTCCATCCAGAGATGAACCAAGAGGTGTTGGCTCAACTTTGGGGAAGAAGATTTACCGTGTTAATACTAGATCTATGAGGAAGAGAGGAAGAGAGTAGAATTAACTTCTTTTATATAAGAAAATTTCCTTATAAAAACAAATGTTTGTCCCACTAAGTGCAAACCAGATGAGATGACATATCCCCATGCCGATTACCCAAGTCACCAACAGTGCCACCAGCCATGCTTTCTGGTATTGGTTTCTTTGCCGTAATTCGACTATGAAGGCATGACTCTTGCAGTCCCCTCTGAACAGTGGATGTTGAAATATGTCTGCCGCTTAACTCCTAGGAGCATGTATGTGGGCTCTAATCTATGGTGCTGCAAATCTGTGGTTTCTGAGTCAAATAATTTTAATAAACTTATCCTCTGCAGCAGAGGTACACTGTAGCATTCGGTCATCCTTTCATGGGATGGTCCTTCTGAGAGCCAGTTTCACCTTTAACAGTTTTCCTGACTGCGTATATATGAACAATCAAAGGAAAGGAAGGATCATTTTTTCTGCACTCGTTCACAGTCATTCAAACATAAAAATCCCAATTTCTTTTGGGAAGAATAAACCATTCCGCTTCCTCGCGTTATGCAGTCTAGACACTGTCATGATCCATAAATACTGAACTTCTCCTTAAGCGAGAATGACACACAGCCAACAAGTTCCTGCTTAGCCACTTATCCAAAAAGTTACTCATCCCTACTGTGGGACTGCAAAAACATCTATAAATATCTGTGATACAAAAACAAATGTAAGATCTACCACACTTGCTATTAAATTTAATCCCTATCACGCCACTAGTTTTAAACAAATGTCAGGTACCACCCACACATAGCCCTCTTGACTGTATACATCCTGTGTGGATTCATGCAAAGGCTGTGTGTAGCGTGTTTATCTCTCTCTCTGCACGTTTGAGATTTACTGGAACAAAAGAACACAGTCACCGTCTTTTTCGCCACTGGCAACGCAATAGGATTTCTCTGATTTCTGTGTTTACTAGGGAGAAAACCTGAGTGTAGGTAGAGTGACGGAAGCAGATTGTTTGTGATGTATTACTCATCAAATTAAAGCAATAATGCTCCATGTTTTATTCATTCTGAATAATCTGGCATTATGATATGGCTACCTATGCAACCTGTGTTACTGACTACAATCACATACTGAGTGTTAAGGGTAATAATATAACTCCTGCTTCAGATTCACATTCCAAAGGCACAGAAGAAAAGATTATTCTCAAATCCGCTGGGATGAAAGTGATGACGGAGATGGTACTGACCTTAACATGAGCATCCTGCCAATCAGTCATGCTCTATGAGCTTTAGGGTGAAAGGGGTCTTTTGTCAAGCCACATTTCACCATGAAAGAAACATGCTGTGGAATATTCTTTGAAATGATCAAAGGATTATGCTTTATTTATAAATTTTTTTAGTAGCTCATTAGATTTAAAAAGTTTTCTTATTATGTTTCGGTTTAAGAGAGACCTTAATTTAGTTTTTTCAAATGCAAATTATAAAATTCTTGTTTCCCGTAAATGAAATTTGGGGTAAACGGGAAACTAACAGCTTTCCTCTATGCAGAGTGTAAAACTATAGCAGACTATATTGCAAAAGCTTTGCAAGGAGATTAATATAAAAATAAAAAAAACATCAAGTAATTGGTAAGCTTCTTTGCTTGTATAATTTTAAGGTTTATTTTAAAAAGATTAATTAAACATCACATTTGTATTATAATTTGAATGACTCAGATAACCTTATCGGACCTATATAAAAGACTGAATTTTGGGAGAAAAATTGGGGAAAGGAAATTTTATTGCTATGAATGCCAACAATGATCTAATATACTAACATGAGCTCAATGGAGACAAATAGGATGTCCATTTAATCAGAAACTGCTGAGTATTAGCCACTCTATTTTGGAGTATCTGCATGTCCGTTTCCCTTTACCCACTTGGGAATCACTTTCTGCTATGGTCATCATCACACTACCTGCTGAGTTGTGTGGGTTACACTGTAGGTCAGAGTTTAGAAGTTGATGTCCTTGTGATATTTTCTCTGATATGCTATTGAATTAGTAAATATGATCTGATCGAGTTTTGTTGTCATCTTTAATTATGACTGCTTAAACAATAACTTTTGACCTCTAATATCTTTTGAGGATCATTTGACCTCAGTTGCATTATGGTCCTTTGAGTATAAAGCTAATGTTAAACATTTACCATGACTATGGGAGGATAAGCACTGACTGCATGCGAAAACATGTCTCTGGCATCTATAGGCTTTTGTATAAACTATGTGATAATTATATGCTAGAGTAATACTAAGCGTCTTGGTCCTTTAATCAAGGCTGCAATTAGCCAAATTAGCTCTTGTTAGTGTGGTGACAAAAAACAGTTCCCATTGAAATAACATTCAACCAGTATGTTACATTTTCTGCCCTTTAATGCAAACCATATGAAGGTTTGAATTACACAAACACGAACTTAAAAATAGTTATCTGAAGCAATGTTGTTTTTTTATATGGTTGAGGTTATGCAGATAAACAATGAAAGCATGCAGCCTCAAAACATGTTCCTTACATAACAAAAGTTCTCCCAATATGGTTTTACTCCCAATATGACCTTTTTAAGTTTTAAATATTTGATTAATCATTTTCTCCAGGAAAAAAAAATCTCCAGAATTTCAGATTGGTCAGAAAGTTCAGATTTTTGTTTTGAATGTCAGATGCAGCATGATCGGTTAACACCCTCCAGCACTCTGCTTTTAAAAGAACTGGATATGGCAAGATGGGCCGTGTGTTTTTAATGCAAGCAGGACAATAGTGCATTCCATGCAAACCCAATGAAACGAATAGCCTAAAGCAGAATAACATTCTTTGAACTATCCGATTATTAGTAAGTGGCCCATTTATTTTGTGGATGAAGGTGAGTAAGTGACTCCAGAGCTCAGGAAGCAAGGTATGCAGCTTTTACCCTGGGGTCATGAACTATTAACGTGGCTAAACTGTTTAAGCTCTCTAATGCTTCTAGCAACAGACAAACTGGTCTACTTCTGGCTGTACGGCAGTCTGCTGTCCGTTTTAACATCATGTTCCTTTTAAGTGTTCTCTCCAATCATCAGCTAAATCATGGCCTGATTAAATGCACAGTAAAATTAGTAGGGTATATAATTGGCTTGTACAGGCTCAAAACAGGCCTCTAAATCAATGAACCCAAGAGACATTATGTGCTCCCTGTAATTTAGTGAATAGTCTCTATTACTTTTAGTTTGTGCAATTTGTCTTAATTCAGATTTCTGTCATTCATGCCACTGTGCTGTGAAATTTAAGGCTACCTGGAAAACCCATCAGAGGGTATGCAGTTAAATTAAAAAAGTTTGCTGTACAAATTTTGAACTGTTTTGCTGAATTTTGCTGTACAATTATCTTTTTTTTTTGTTAGGTTTTTTTTTTTAATTCTGATTTTCTCATACAGACAATATAAGACTTTGATTTAAAAAAATCATTTGATAGTTAAATGGTTTAGAAACATTAAAACAGACGTTACACTTTTTAATTTTGCATAAATATTAGTGATGCTTGTGTATCAAAGTCAGAATGAAATCAGAATTGAAATGCAATTTTACTGTCTTTTCGCTTTACGGAACAAACAGACTTTAAATTGCCAATAAAAGCATTCTGGTTAAGATACATGCAAACAAGAAGCAAGAAAGCTTACATGTATTTTTCAGAAATAAATCTAGTATGAAATATTTTACCATGTACAGTAAAGAGTTTTCCAGCAACACTAAAAACAAAAACCTCATCTTGTAATGAGGACCTTTGAGTCTTAATATGTCCCTTTACACAAACTCTGATAACTCACAGATAGCCTGTACAAATAACTCTTGAACATTTAGATAATATTTTGTGTGTGGGTAATTAGTTGTGGCAAACAAAGCCAAAAAAGGCAAACGAATAGGCAACTCCAGGCTATCCCTCCTATCTTTAGACTGATCACTCTGCAGTGCTGAAAATATCAAAATGCGAAAAATGGGATTTGAGTTCATTGCTATAATAGACCAATGTTTTTAAGCATCTCAGCTGGTCAGCATTAATAAACTTGGACATGGCTAACCATACTGTAAATCCAGGCACCGCATTTAATGATTGCATTTACTTAAATCATTACAGATCTGTTCATAAAGTTACATTTGATGTATTAAAACTGGTCAGAGGTCAGATCCAAAGCAAAACATAAAATACGATTTTCAATGAAACAAATGTGCTGCTAAGATGCTCTCAGCTTTACCAGAAGTGACAAGCCAGACACAAGAGCTCTATTCAGATCTCAGTGAATTCAGCAGCATCTTTCTCAGTCACTGGTCCTGTTTGATATTCAATATAGTGGTTAAACCACCAACAGGACTACAAAGACTTTGTTTGAGAAGTGACAGAGAGATCACTTCTGGGCAATGTGGTAAAATACGGAATCACTGAAAGCCAAACAACATTTGTAAATCTTTAAAAAAAAAAAAATTCTAACTACTGTATGTTTAGGGTTATATAGGAGGAGCAGAAGCACACTGGGTCGTGTAAGATTTTGTTTATGTAGATCAAAGGATTTTCATTAAACAAAGTTATAAACAATGACTGTATCTAATTTAAATAAATAAATAAATGAATAAAAAGCTTTATAAAAAGCCATGGTAGCTATGAAATGTCTTTTACATTATTTTACTACCGTAACAGTAATTAGCACCTGGAAAATAACAATTACACTATAGATTAATTAAGATTAATAAATTAATTAAAGTGAACACCAAAGAAAAAAAATCACGATACATTCAGAGAATATGAAAATGTAGTATAAAATAATAGTACCGTATTAAACTTCTTTGGTTAAACATGGGGTAAATATAGTTTCAATAAATCACAACGATATAACCTAAGTAGTTTTAATGATTTGATATTTTGATATAAGTATCATAATAACAGCATAAAAACATTCTTTTATTATAGCTCCTAAATTTACAGTTCTATCTGGTAAAATGAAGAAAAAATAGAAAACAGGCATATTTATCCAGCATCCCAGCTTGCACGTTAATGCGAAAAAACAGCAGGATTACTTTAAACAAACAAAGTCTAATTGAATGAGACATAATTAATCTCTCATAAACAATCTATCTCTTTCTTTCTTTCCCACGCATGGACAAACATTACACATGTGGCAAGGCAGCGTATAAAGTTAAACAGGAATTCCCAGCACACATGCTTTGTTAATGTAAAAGAATGACTATAAACCTAAAGTTCCAATAAAACACAGTCCCCATGCACACACACAGAATACCCACCAGTAAGCAATGCCTTTAAACAGCTTTTCACTTTTCACACACTCACATATGACATCACAGACACATACATCTAGCACACATTAGATCAAAACAAACTCATACATCTGTGCCCATACTCACACAGAATTACATTTGACATTACCTGTACAGTATATGAGCCAGATGATGTGTGGTATTGGGGCAGAAATCCTTCAGACGCACAGCCAGGTAGTACCAGTCCAAATGGAACACGAAAGACCAAAATTCACTCAGGAGACAGAATCAGTGAGAAAGAGATAAAGAGACAGGAAGAATGTGTGTGTAAAAGAGAGAGAGAGAGAGAGGTCTGCTCTCTCCATCTGCTGCCCTCTCAAGTAAATCAGCACGGGGCCACAGGGCAGCCAAGTGCAAGCTCAAAGTAAACACTCGCAGTAAACTAGAGAGAAAGAGGAGGAGAGATGTGGAGAAGAGGGGAGGAGATGTGAGAAGATGAGGGGATGGAGGAAACGGGGATCAGCAAAGGGGCAGTGCAGCTTTAATAAGAACTTCTCAGGGGCTTTGCTTTTTCGTGCTATGTATACAGCTGGGATAACAACAAACATGAGAAATATTCACCCACTGGGGTGAACCGAAAAAGCTTTAACTATGGCAAACTTGTACATCAACTCTGACATTATGCAACATCCTAACAGTTCTCAATCTGGTAGAATCCTTTAAAATCTATTTTAAACATAAGATAAAAACGTCAACAATATCAAGATGAGATGTCCAGTTGCTGTGCAAGCAAAAAAATTAAAAATAAATCAACTGCATAACATTACTTTAACCTGCAGGAAAACATTCCTAGCATTAATACTATTAATACATGAATGAAGAGAGTAAGGTGCAGCCATGTGTTGGTAATCATCAGCTCTTTATTCATTGATCATCAGCAGGTGTGCAGACCTCTATAAAGCAGAGGTTTTGACAGTTTGCTGGTCTGCAGATTTCTGGTGTGTGTTACCACATTGCTAAGAGAGAAAGATATAAGCCATAGTCTTTAGAGAAGCAATTGTTGCTCCACATCAATCTGGAAAAGATTGAGAAACCATTTCCAAACAATAAGCATGAGCAAATACCCAAAAAGCTCAATGAACTGAAGCAATGTTATGAAGATGAATGGGCGAAAAGATGTGAGAGACTGATAAAGCCATGCAGGAAACAATTATTTTAAGATATTGCTGCTAAAGATGGATTTACAAACCTTTGTTTCAGGGTGGTACTTAGGATTGTCCAATTTTTTATTATTTTTTTTGGCTTCATTGTTGTTAAATAAATAATAGCACAGTAAAAAAAAATTTGTTCATCTGAGGTTGTATTTGCCTAATTATAATTTTTTATAATTTTGTTTTTTATAATTTTTTTTACAAAAGCACATAATAGACAGGGTAGTAACCTTTACACTTGACTGTATGGTCAAAAGTAGGTGGACACATGGCCATCACACCCACATGTGAACATTGTTGAACTTTCCATTCTAGAGTTACTGTAGTCCATATTCACTGCTATAATAACCTTAACCTGTTGTCACTAGTCTTTGGAATGTGGCTTTGTGGATTTGCTTATTCACGCACAAGAGCATTCATAAAGGCCTTGGAAGGGGGCAGTCTGTGTTCATCTCAAAGGTGTTCAACGAGGTTGAGGTCAAGGATCTGTGCAGAACACTTTGACTCCATGTCTTCAAGAACTCACATTGTAGCAACAGTTTGGAGAAGATCAACATATGAGGTGATCAAAAACATTTGGCCATATAGTGCGGTCAAAAGATTGAACTGCTGCAGTTCCTTCTGGAATGTGTCCGAAGTTTGAATGGTAATGATGGCTAAATCCCTAGATCTTGATGCCATTCTCTTTGCTTGTGGGACACAATAATTGAATTTAGAATGGGAAAGATGGAGAAAGAGTAGCAAATAGTTTTGACACACATTATGCCCCATAATGACCAATTTCACCTAATTCATAAGCATTTAATAAAAATTAATAAATAAATAAATAAATAAATAAATAAATAATAAAAGGCTCCACTACTGCTTAGGCTCCAAAATGGCTCCAAAAATATTTTGGTTATGTAACAACCTCAGCAGCAACCTTATTTCCCCTCTCATCAGTTCCAACCACTCAGCATACAGCATCAGCATTATACTAATCACCGGCCTGATCATCTGTCATCATCTGTGACTGTTTCTTAAAAATGTCCTTCAGTAAACCTAGAAAACTATTCCTTAAGACTACAGTATGTTAAAAATACATACAGTAAAAGTCTTTATAGGAAGCAAAATATGAAGAAATGGAGGTGGCTCAAGAACCCAGTACTGTAATTATAAACACTACACCTATTCAAAAGCATTTGATGTCATTATGTTTGAGTCCAGATATTAGCACAATGTTACAGTATGTCCATTCGTTCACATCAAAAACACACCCATTGTTCGGCCATCTGCTGAACAACTCTACTCAGCCCATTTATCTTGTTTTCTGTTCTGTGCTTTAATAGTTTCTCTACTATTACATAAAAAGCAACACCTGCGGTGTGAAACAAATCTCCAAATATCCACTGCACTACGGGTGTTGCTTTAACACAGATGAAATCATAGCTGACCTCATGCGATTCCAAAAGAAGTGCAAATGTTTACAGACATTTGAAAGCAAAAGCAGTGTTTGGAAGATGATAGCAGGAGCACCTATTAACACTGGGATAGAAAATGAAAAGCCACAGTGAGCGAGAAACAATTGCTGCTCTAAAATTCCAGTGCAGGCTTCCTGCAGATATATGCGGATGGAAGTATGCCGTCAGCGCACACACCCTAAACATGCACAATAGCACAACAAACAAAAGCACCTTAGATACTTCTTTGTGAGGCTTTGGTTTATGACAAGAAGTGCTGCTTTTCTCACATGACCAACATCCCAGAGGGCTTTAGTCACAATGGAGCTATATATGTGTTTCTACTCTGTGTGTGTTGGGGGGGGGCATGTTTTTATTGCTTGGTGTTGAGCAAAAGTCCTTTCACGCATATAGGCAAAATAGAAAGTTTTGACCTTGTGGCCCAATGAGGAAAAGCCAAAGGTTTTCTGTTGTGAAAGTTAAAGTTGGATTTAACTGTAACCCTTGCATTAATAATTATGTCAATGGAAGATCTTCACAAGAATAGTAAGATAAACACTCATGCAATTACATCATCACTCATCACTCAAGTTGTCCTTTTTAAGCTTTTGTATGTAATAATGATGGTCTTGCACTGTTTTAACACCTCATGTTTCCAACTAAACATACTGTATGAACTGTTAATATGTAAAAAAAGGAACACATGCCAAATCCAGGCGATAAAGAGTGCATTTTTAACTTAAGCAAGAAAAACTTTTTTTTACTATTAAAAAATATTAGTAATCACGATGACTAAATAAATATTAGTGGAACAGTAGAACAGTATTACAGAAAAAAAATAGTTCAAAGAAATGCACACAACTTTAATGCATCAACTTCATGGGAAGCTGTCAATCAACATGTCATACTCCGCTAACTGAGAACACTATCAGTAAAATAAAGTAATGTATTCTACAGGCCAGGCTCGAAGATTACAGACTTAAGTTTCCTGCAGTGCTCACAGCACATTACTACCCAGTTAGTTGATAAAATACAGTAACTGCATGACAATGTAGTGTATATACAGTATGACCAACTAAATATAGCATAAGAGAATATTTAGGAATGTTACCTGGGAAAAAAGGTGTCAGGAGATCCAGAACGATTGGCAGGTTTAATGTTCTAGAAACAAAAAATCTTCCAGGTATTTTGCTCTGCTAACATGTGTAAGTGTAAGTAATGGAAACTGAGGCGGCTAGCACTTGCACAATCATAAACTCTAAGGTCTTATCACTGTCAGAAACCTGAACTTCAGACTCAAGTATCACCATATCATTCTGTCTTAAAATATTCAAGCAGCCAGAAACCTCTTTTCCTGCTGAAGATCAAATTGATATCTCTCTGACAGGCTTCAGAAACAGAATGTAGACCCGGTGCTATTACGAGTCCATACTCATATATTCAATTAAAAGCGAAACGAAATAAAAATTCTACTTTTTTGCAGCCTTCAATGCATTTTTCATTGAATGTTAAAATGTTCGTATCCGACCACACAGAGGAAAGAGGGCTGCTCAGCTTCATGTCTTTGACCCCACAACCAACTTCCTCTCATCCTGTTTTGGCCGAAATAGACTTGTATCAGGTGAATAGGTTACTAATTCACTCACACTCACTCATCGTCTATACGGCTTTATCCTGTATACAGGGTCGCGGGAGCCTGGATCCTATCCCAGAAGTCTTAGGGCACGAGGCAGGCAATACGGGCAATTTGGGAACACCAATTAGACTAATCTGCATGTTGTTGGACTGTAGGAGGAAACCAGGGTACTCGGAGGAAACCCACAAAGCACGGAGAGAACATGCAAACACCGAGGCAGGAATTGAACCTGGACCCTGAAAGTGCAAGGCGACAGTGCTAACCACTAAGCCTAATAGGAGACGTTAACTATTGTCTGAACACTCAAAAATAATCAAATGTAATTAAAATACTATGTATTTAGTCCATAACTACATTTCAGGATAACATATTTCTAATTAAAAAAAAAAAAAAATCTTATAGAAAAAAACTGGTAATGCTCAAGCAATTGTGTTTATATAAACGCTTGTGAACAACAGCTGGTGGTTCGTCACCGAGACTCTACTAAAGGTGTCAGTAACAGATTGTGTCTAACAGGTAGACCTCTGCCTCTATAATGTGGGTGGCGGTGTGAAACAAATCTCCAAATATCCACTGCACTACGGGTGTTGCTTTAACACAGATGAAATCATAGCTGACCTCTGCCTCTATAATGTGGGCCTTCTACTGCCTTTGATGAGACCACATCACTCCAAAGGAAGGAAAAGAAGCGTTCCATGTGGACTTGTGCCAAACCTGAAATGTCATAAGTTTCAGACAACAATAAGACTTATGGTATGTTCCAGAGACTGAGAGGATCTTGATGTCTAGGGATTTCTCACCATACATCAACAAGTCAGGAAAAGCTTTTGATTGGTGGGAATAAGACACAGGGCCTGGATTACATTAGAGGAAATAAATTGTTGTCATAGCATGCCTTTATACAGGAACATCTTCAAACAGGAACATCCCTAAGTCACATCCAGTTTCCCACCACCTTACCACTGCTATAATTTCATTTATTGTGTACAAATGATACTTTTGTGGTTATGCAAAAAAATACTGTTACTGTTCCTAACATTGTAAGAGGTTTACTTTTACCAGGACCACGCCTAGAGTGCCAGACCATAGACTGTACTGCCCTCTTTAGGGAAGTGACCGAAGTGCCAGGCAACTCCCCAATTTACAGGCACCATCTGCGTACATCTTTACGGGACAAACAAATCATACAATAATTTAATTAGACATATAGACTGTTGTTGAAGTTCATATTATTTAAAAGAATTTAAGAATATGAGAAAAAGAAAACAGTGCTTATGTTCATCACTCTTTAAAGTACCAGGACTCTTCAGCAAGTCCAGATTTCTTACTTACAGTATGTCACTGCAGATTTTTATAACTTTAAATGTAGTTAAAATATAACTTTCTATAGGGTGAATAAAATAGAAGTTGGAAGGATGCCTGGTTATACGTGTCAAGAGACACCTGTAGATTGTACCATCATAGAACAAGCACCACCAATCCACACAATGATTAATCAGAACCAGTGAATTAACACAGACAATCTGACTAGATGCAACTCAAAACCAAGATCCAGGCTCATTACTAAAACCCTGTCAGTATAAACATTCACAACATCAAGATAAGCAAAAGCTTCTGCGTAGGCAACATCCAAATGTACTCCCATGAAAAGGAAGTGGTGATCAAGGACAGAAAACATTTGTGTGATCTAGCGATTCGTGTGCCACTTGAATGTCACTGATATCACATTTACAAAAAAAAATGGAGCAACTAGTGTAAAAATGTTTTAACACAGATGAGACGTCATTCACAACAACCTACTGTATAGGTTATAAAAAAAATAATAAAATTTTAGTCTCATCATTCACTCAAGCCTGTTTCTTTTCTCTTATTTATTATTGTCTGGAAGCAACTAATCAATTAAGAAAAAGCTAATAATTAGAAAGTTATTAATGGTATAGTACAAGCATGGTTGCTAATTAACGGCATTTCGCCTATTTTCTAATTCTATGCTAATTTTCATTATTTCACAACACAGTGTAGACATTGTCACAAAAAGACAACTTGTAAGAAAATATGCTGGTTTTTCAGTGACAAAAATGCTTTGCGTGAAAATAATCCATAAAAAAAAAACCCTGCATTAACAAGTGCTAAAAGGCATTGCAACCATGGCATCACCAATATGCGTATACAGACAATATTGGTTAGGCAGTGAGTGAAAGAAGCTACTAACGTTATTATTTCCTTGTGGTATTTTTCTCAATGTGCTCACAGAGCTTTGATATACTATACTGCCTACACAGAGCTTATGCAATCTGGATTGTAAAGAAGCACTTTAATTATATTTTTCACATAAACATCTGTTCCATAAAGCAAAACACAGATTGCTGTAACACATCCATTTGCCAATAAGTTGTATTGCATGCAAAGATGTTGGCCAACAGCGGGCATACAGTGAAATAAACAAAGCAACTGTTACATAATTATTGCAAGGAGGAAATGAAATTCCAGTCCAACTAAACATAACTGCTGCATTTGACATCTAACTCTGACTCACAGATACAGCTTTCACAATAATGTGGCCTTAATTTAGTGTTAGGTGACTACTTATTGGCGATGTTCTGTCCACACAGGAGTCTTATAAAATAAGTACCAGAACTGCAGTTTGGCAAAAAATATCTTGCATTGATTCCTTAAACCTTTTTTTTTTTTTTACTTTAGTCAGCCACAACATTAAAACAACCTGCCTGGTATCATGTTGGTCAACCTTTTGCTGCCAAAACAGCTCTTTTGAAGGTGTACTGTGGTATCTGGCACCAAGATCTTTGCAGCAGATCCTTTAAGTCCCGAAAGTTGCAAGTTGGAGACTCAACTTGTTAGTCCAGAACATCCCACAGATGTTCTGTCGGATTGAGATCGAAAGAATTTCAAGGCTAAATCAACACTTTGAACTTTATTTCCTGTTCCGTAACCATAGCTAAAAATGTTTTTGCAGCGTTGCGAGGTGCAATATCCTGCTCATAGTCAACACTGCAATGAGAAAGTGCCTTTGGTCTACATTAAGGTGATACATGTCGAAGTAACCTCCACCTGAATGCCAGTACCTATGTTTTCCAAGCAAAACATCACACCACCTCTGCCAGCTTGCCTTCTTCCCATAGGTTATCCCGGGACATCTCTTCTCCAGGTAAGTGACCCTGCATGCACCTGGCCTTCCACATGATGTGAAATAAACATGGTTTATAACCCAAGGCTACCTTTTCCCATTGCTTTATGGTTCAGTTCTAATGTGCCCATTGTAGGGTTCAGCATAGACGCTCCAAGGCTCCATGTTCTGCAAGTGGGATGTACTGTGCATTCTGGCATCTTTCCATCAAAGGCACTATTAACTTTTTTTTTAATCAATTTAAGCTATTGTAGCTCTTCGGTAGTATTGGGGCAAGCCTTTGCTCCCCACACAAATCAGTGAGTAATGATTACCCATGACCCTGTCGGTAGTTCATGCTTGTCCTTCTTTGGATAGTTTTTGGTCAGTACTAACCACTGTCGTACTGGGGACATCCCACAAGACCTGCTGTTATGAAGATGGTCTGACCCAGTCGTCTAGCTAGCCCAATTTGTTAGACTAGTCTTTGTTAAAGTGTCTTTATTCTCCAACACATCAACTTTAAGAACTGACTTTTCGCTTGCTGTCTAATTTATCTCACCTATTGACAGGGCCCACTGTAATGAGATAATCAATGTTATTCACTTTATATTTCAGTAGTTTTATTATTGTGTTTTCTGTAGTAGCTGGTACAAGTGATAATCAGTAACAGCATTTTAAAGTAAACTATTACAGTATACAGTATAGGACCTGTTGGTAATATGTATAAAGCAATAAAGTAGAACAAAGTAACATATTAAAGTATATGGAACTGTGGGTAATATTTATAAAGCAATAAAGTAAAATAAGGTAAAATATTACAGTATAAAGGACCTGTCGGTAATATTTATAAAGCAATAAAAAAATTCTAGTATTCTAGTATACTCCTTCTAGTAATCTCTGACCACGGAGGCCAATAGTGATTACCATTTTATTTATTTCCATTTTACAACTAGAAAGTTCTCAAGATTCACACAATGTGGGCAATTTGGGATTGGCAATTAACCTAATCTGCATGTCTTTAGAAAAACCGGAGTACCCCGAGGAAACCCCCTTAAGCACAAGGAGAACTTGCAAACATAATGCACACAGAGGAGGGAATTGAACCTGGACCCTGGAGGTACATGGCAACAGTGCTAACAACTAAGCCACTGTGTCACCATCCTTTTATCAGATCTGCATAATAATATTTAGAAGGCATTCAAAATTTGTTAGCTAGATGTAATGGTAGTTTTTGTTAATATTCAAATACTATATCCTTTTACATGCAAAATAAATTAATAGATATTTTAGACTTAGTTAGTGTTTTACCCAGATAATGATGCTTTAATTAGAGCTTATCTTTATTAGGTAGTTTTGGTTCGTCTATTGCTGTGATCTAACCAGGAGGTCATGGTTGTTGTTCTCAATTTGGAGCAGGTGCTGGATAACCAATCGTTTCCCCGGACAGCCTGCAGGAATCATCGATAACGCTAATAATCCATCTTATTATCAACCCCACTGTCACAGAGGATAAGCTATATCTAATTTGAAAAAATCTAGCAAATCAGTTTGTGATATAAAAAGAAAGAAATTAGTTTTCCAAAGGCTTTGCATGACCCCACCCAACCCCATTTAGTCCAAACCTTGTTTGTTTTTATTTTTTCTTTTCTTTCATTATATCATCACTTTGTTCCTCCAAACCTCCCTGGAGGTCATAAAAAGGAAGTACTATTTACCAAAACAACATAGGGATGCTATGATTCTCTAAACAGGACATTCCCCACCCATGTTTGTGGATTTTTTTCTTCTTCCCATTCATACGTGACCTCTCACAGGTCTCATCACAACCCTGTTATATATGAAAAAAAAACTCTTGTCTTGTTTTGATTAGCTGTTTCTTCCTTCCGCTGTGATTTAGGCCTATCTGACCAAACATCGGCTGTCTAGACAATTTATTCTGGGTGCTGATCATGGTTTATGTTGATTTCTCTTCCTCTCTGCATCCTTGGTAAGACTGTTTCACATACAAACATCTCATCCCCTAAGCTTCAAATATAAAATCAGAACAAATCATCTGACTCAATATTTTGGTGATTTGGGAAATCCTAAGTCTATCTGAAAACACTGTACCAAAACTTGCTTTTTCCAAAATTTCAGAGAATGCATTCAGTTCACTCAGAGCAGTTTTGAGAGAGTAGTTTTGCTTTACTGACCACATGACATAAAGAAGTGATATAACTGTCTTTTCAGGTTGTTACAGTATGTTCTGCTTTTTAATGGAGCCATTCTGTGTCAGGATTTGCAAAAGAGAAGTTCAAATGGAACGTTTTTAATAGAATTTTTTTGACAGAGAAAAATAATTTGTCAAAATCTGTAAAGGTCTGAAAATTATGTTTACTTCATTTAAAACTGTTCATTTATACTGTATAGATGATGGCCATGTTTTAGGGATGTGAAATATTCTTGCTTTTGTGGGAGTTTAGAGACAGGCTATAGCCTTGATGAAGCTTTTAATACAGAACTGCCAAATTCTTGAATCTGATTGGTCATCTATAACAGTATGTTTGTCATAGGTACAGGATGTGAAAATGCTTGTGTTATGATGACAATGATGATGATGATGATTACTATTATTATTATTCACTTACTCACTCATTGTCTATACTGCTTTAGTATAGAGGCGGGATTCGAACCCAGGACCTGCAGGTGCCTATTATTATTATTATTATTATTATTATTATTATTATTATTATTATTAAGAACAACAAAAATGTGCAATTACTAATATCTTGAACCTTTCTGTATGGATACATTTATTAAAAATTTTGGGAAGGATTTTCCAGTGTCAGCATTTTTTAATATTGATTCTATAGGATCAAGCCCATTTTTATTTCTCAATTGAAAAAATGAAATATTCAAAATTAATTCTGACTTGTCAACTTCAAGACAAGAAAATAGCCGAATGAAATAGTATCTGTTTATAACAGCAGTAGGGTCACATAAAGGATAACTGGAAGTTTTCTCACAGATTAGATACAACAAAAATTGTGACAAAAACCTTTTTTATTTAATAATAAAAACATATATATAAGATATGGGAGTTATATATCTTTTATCATCCTTTTTGTTTAATATTTTCGTATAACAGTGTATTTGCGAGCTTTGTTATTCATTATATACTGTACAATTTAACAGCTGTGAATTCTTTATAAAGGGAATTAGTAATTTAATTAACATTAAACAGAGCAAAGTACATTTATTTATTTTTATTAAAAAACACATTTCCACTATTTCCACATTTGCATGTACATGCATAATAAAAAACCTTAACTTGTACTTAGTCTACGTCTTTAGTTGGGACATGAAGAAAATTCTTAAGCTTCCACAAAGAAGGATTTATAGACAGTTAGATGCTTCACTTTACAGCTTTTCACCAGAATGCTTTATCTGGTAAAATAATCAATTCTGGAAAGTTTTTTAATGCTATTTTTCAACAGGAATATTTCATTTGAATAGATTTATGTTTAACACGTGTCTTTTCACCAGTTTACTTTTTCCAGATGTAATCCTGGTATGGTTGTGCAATGACAATAAAGCACCACATCACAATTATTCAAAAAAATTTAATCTGTTTTTTTCTATACCTATATTTATTTTTTAAGGCATTCACTGGGAACAGCAAAGAAAGGATTTCATTGTTCAGGGAGAACATGCTTCTTTAATGTGCATATCACAATAAAACCTAAAACTTTAAATGTATATTAAAGTATGCACTCAATGGCCACTTCATTAAGTACACCTTCCCTAATTCTTCAAGGCATAGATTCAACAGGCTGCTAGAAATATTACTTAAAGATTATCGTCCATACTGACATGATAGCATCACACAATTGCTGCAGTTTTCTTGGCTGGATGCCATTATGTGAATTTTCTTTTACACCACATCCCAAAGGTGCTCTATTGAACTCGTCATGTTCAAGTAACCAGTTTGAGATAATTTTAGCTTTGTGATCAGGTGTCCCAAAGAATGCCAAGAACATATACCCTACACGATTACACCATAACTTGGAGCCCAAACTGTTGTGATACAAGCCTGACCATACCATCTGAATGTCACAGCAGAAATCTAGTCTCATCAGACCAACACTTTTTTCCTAATCTTTTGCTGTCTAATTTTGGTGAACCCATGTGAAATGTAGCCTTAGTTTCCTGTTCTTAGCTGACAGGTGTGGCACCAGGTAAGGCAAGATTTGATGTGTTTTGTGTTCAGTTATGCTCTTTAGCATTCCACAGTCGTACCAAGATATTATTTGAGTTACTGTTGCCTTTCTATCAGCTCGAACCCGCCTCTGACCTCTGGCATCAACAAGGCATTTTTTGCCCATAGATATGCATATCACTGGAAATTTTCTCTTTTTCAGACCATGTTCATGTTCTGTAAACTCTACAGATGGTTCACTGATTTATTTTTTCTAAATATCTGTCACACCCAAATGATTCAGATCATTAAATTTTAATATTACACAAAGATAGCTGAATAAATATAAAATGCATTTTTTTTAAGATGATTTAATTTATTAAGTGAAAAAAAGCTATATAAACCCACCTGGAACCTGTGAAAAAGTAATTGCCCCCTAAACCGAATAACAGGTTGTGCCACATTTGGCAGCGACACCTGCATTTGCATTAACTGGCAATGAGTTTTTCACAAGGCTGTGGAGGGATTTTGACATACTTTTCTTTGCTGATCTGTTTTTATTCAACCACATTGCAGGGTGTTCGAGCATGAACTTAACGTTCATGCCACAGCATCTCATATATTATATATCTCATATATATATTTGAGCCATTCAGAGGATGACTTGAAGTCATGGACTGATGACCAGACATGATTTTCTGGATTCATGGTTCTATCCATTATGGCAAGTTGTCCAGCTCCTGAAGCTACAAAGCCCCAGATCATTACACTACCACCACCATGTTTGACTGTTTGCATGATGTTATTTTTTTTTATAAAACGTGTTAGTTTTACTTCAAAATGTTTAACTTTCATCTCATCAGTCCACAGAATATTTGCCAAAATGTCTTGGGGATAATTAAGATACTTCTTGGCAAATGTGAGACATGCAGTTGTGTTCTTTACGGTTAGTAGTGGCCATGGATGCCATTTTTGCCCTGTCTCTTTCTTGCTGTTAAATCATAAACACTGACCTTAACTGAGGCAGTTCTTCAGATGTTGTTCTGGGTTCTTTTATGAGCTCCTGGATGATCAGTCATTCTGCTCCTGAAGTAATTTTAGTAGGCTAACCACTAAAAGTAAGTTTTCTCCACTGGTAAAAAATGGCTTTCACTCTGTATAACCCAAAGGCTTAAAAATGGCTGTAAAACCTTTTCCAGACTGATAGATGTCAATTATTTTGTTTCCCATCTGTTTTTGGATTTCTTTAGATTGCGGCATGATGTGTTGCTTTTGTCTGACAGGTTTTATTTAAGTGATTTTTTGATTTAACAGGTCTGGAAGTAATCGGGCCTGAGTGTGTCAAGTGAAGTTCAACTCAGCCATCCAAAGAAATGTGGTTAATCACAGTTCATTCACGATTAATTTGTTCATTTATTCATTCAGTTTATTTACATGGGGGCCAAGTACTCTAGGTTTGGGCAGGGCAGGGGCAGGGCCCCCCTCCCCCGACATAAATGAAAACGTCATTTAAAAACTGCATTTTAATTTTACTCAGGTTATCTTTATATATTAAAATTAGTTTGTGGACCTCAATCAGATAAGTGTGATTAATATGCAAAAACACTTTTGCACAGCATTGTATATACAACAGTTAGACCAAGTCAATCTGATTGAACAAGAGCCAAGTAGTGATGATAGACGGTAACAGCACTGAGATGTTTAACTACAGCATGGGGGAAAGTAGGTCAGTATAGTTTGCCATACTGAGGAAAGTGGTTACCTGGTAAAAAAAAACAAAAAACAACAACATCCAAAACCAGTCAAGAAAACATATCTGATAACATTATTTCATCTACAACAACACTTTGTCTCCTTAGTAACTGCTTCTAATCAATATGTGCTTTATTGTCTTTGAAGGCGAGCTACAAAGCTAACTACGGGCTAAAACAAGGCTAAATCCTAAATCCATCTCTAACCCCTAATCAAGGGCACTACTTGATTGGTGGGGCGATGGATTTACACCCTACATAGCACACTAGCTTTCCATTTAACGCTGTTTTAGACTTAACCCAGGAACCTGGAAGTTAAGGTAGCTGATATTTTAAAGCGTAATTAGAAAAATAAATAAATAAATAAAAACTAACAAAATTCACAGGACTGTATATCACCCCCATGGTTTATCCTCGTTACCGTTTGGCTGCATAGTACCAGTAAGAATTTAAAATGAATCTCATTCCTGTCAGCCGCTAACTAACGGTCGTGGTTAGCTACAGTATTGTTGCCAGGCGTGGGAGCATCTGTGTTAAAATAAACCGGTTATATTAACAAACAAGCCATAATCTGTAATTTATATATGGTTATAGATAATATATAGTTAAAGTTATATCACACTGGAAGTCAACCGAAACAACAATCCCTCTTGTATAATATTGCTTTAATGTGATTCTTTGATAATGTTGAGATCATTCTTATGGAGATTCTCTCGCATTAGATATGAATGTGTAGTACATGCATTACACCTGATGTGTTAAACCTACAGTAGTTCATCAAGAGTGGCAGTGAATGAATGGCAGCCTTGTAGAGAATATCTGGTAATATTTTGCAAAAATAATAATAATAATAATAATAATAATTTCCCCTGAATAGGAATATATCACAGTGGTCTGAACTAAACGTCTATTAATGTCATTTCACATCCATTTAGAACATTTTGTTTACTGCATTACCTATTTGTGCTCAAATAAAAGTTCAGAGCAAGCACGGATACTAAATTCTTGAGGACACAACATGATGAAAAAAAGGAGACATAAATAACACAGACTTTACACCTGGCAATGCAAAATGCTTTCTTGAGGTTAAAGAACAGCCACAAATAAAGCTAATGGCAGTGAATAAGAGAACAATCTTACTTTCCCTTGTGACATGTGGTCTTAATTACATTGTGTTCTTCCAAGTTGTTGTGCAATACCCTCCTAAGCCAGATGTTTAAACAACTTCCACTTCTCCCAATCCAAGTTAGAAGTAGACTCCAGGTACATTGCTTATTCCTATCGTTTTATTTTTATCTTTAGGAGTTTTTTAATTATTAGGTGGACAATAGATGACTGTATAACCGACGTATATAATGGAAGCGGAGCAGACAATCCAGGACTTTGCATGCAGTTGTTTGACGTTGTGCTCGTGTTTCCCATCAATTCTCATCAAGCTGTTTTTAAAATGTACAGTAAAAACAATACAAAGCAGAGAACTGGTGACTTGTATTAATCCACTCACAATTAGTGCACATTTAATTGTACGTCATGATTTCCTAACATTCTTCAATGATTATCATGTCTATTTGCATTGTCAGTGAAATCATAAACTTATCCTCTCAAATTCAGTACAGACGGCATGTTTTATAGTGCACATGTAAATGACTTAGTCAAGGCAAATGATGACTTATCTGTGATCTATAAACTGTATTCACTTTGTTATTACTAATATTAAAGCTTAAAGAGTTGATAGTAAACCTGACTCAGAGGCTGATACATGAGTCATGTGTCTCTGTTGTAAACTAAGAGAAGTTTCTGTCATTGTATTTACATCAAACAAGTGCTCATATAACAAATTAGTTCAATAATTCAAATCAATAAGTCATCTTTGTTATTTTTGTTGTCAAACATAGAAATCGTTTAAAAGCATAATATTATCTGAGGTTCTAAAGAAGAAATGTGTAATTAATGATGAAATAAAAAATATATATATACAAGTTCCTTTGAATCACAAGAAATTTGGTAAAATACTTTACAGTTCTACTAAAACCAAGGCTTTCTCAGCCAAGACTAATAAAAGACTCAATAAAGCCTCATAAAGTCTGACTGTTATGTGTAACAAAATGAAATGAACCCACTGTGCAGTGCATCATAACTCACCACATAATAAAATTGCAGTTCCTGACGCACAGGCTCCTCAGGCTGCATCACTGTAGGTGAGGCTCCATGAGATCCCAAAAATAAAACCATACCACCTCAGCAGCTACTATTTAGGCATTTAAAAAACACAAATAAAGATCCACATTTCTTGCTTCTGTGCACCGCAAATGGTCAGACTCCCATCACAATAGGTATTCCTGACCTAGGGACAATCGAAGACTGGGTGTCCGACACAACATGCTTCGCTGGGCTGTGTATCTGTAAAGTGATAGCAGGTTTTCCTCTGCAGGGCGCTCTGTGCACGTGTGTGTGTGTGTGTGTGTTCCACTTTGATAAAATATGGGCCTCTAACGTGCAGCAGTGCACTGTGCTTGTCAGAAACAGGAAACACTCGACTTATGGCACAGAGCTCAGCTTGCACTGAAGCAGAAGTCCTCAGCACATGGACCAACCAGGGATTCTCTCTTCATTCCCTCCCCTTTTGCAAGAAGTAACATAGACGGCTCTTTGGTTACAAAAGAAGCTAAAGACAGATTTGATTTGAGGACTAGTAACTAGTAACTTCTTAATGCCATTTTGTGTTGGATGCATTCACCTTATCTGTGCAGTATTGCACAAGAGCAACTATTACTTTTTTTGTAAAATTACTCATTATCAAAATGTGTTGCTGTCTTACCAGTGGGAGGTGGAATGGCAAAAACAACACATGGCATGCCTTATGCATAGCTGATAGAATCGCTCAATTAAAAATGGTTGGTTGTTTCTAAAAATGTAATGTTTAAGTCAACAAAACCAGGTGATGCATGACCGCAAGCTGCATTTTCACTATGCGTTTGAATTCTCCCACAAAAGATAATTTACTTCTATGAATCTATAAAGGCATGTAGTGAAAAAGTCAACAATATGATTCAACACATCCTAATTACTCTTACTGACACTTTTCTGCATGCATCTGGGCTTCATTCCCTGGTGCAAAGATTCTTCAGATTGTTTATGGCCATGGTGATGTTCTAATGTAGATTCAGCCCATATGTATGCAACCCTATCCT
Source organism: Clarias gariepinus (assembly GCF_024256425.1). Lineage (NCBI taxonomy): Eukaryota > Metazoa > Chordata > Actinopteri > Siluriformes > Clariidae > Clarias > Clarias gariepinus. The sequence continues at coordinate 26,222,726 of NC_071100.1, read as the reverse complement.
CCACTGGCCCAAAAACACATACGCAGACATACCACACACACACTGGTGAGGCCCTTCCTTCAGTTTCAGAAATTCAATGCTTAAACCTAAATCTAACCCACCCTTACCCCCAGTAGCCTCAGTAGTAAAGTTTAACTTTTTTATTTATTTATTTTTTGAATAAAGCTTCCATTCTTGCAGCTGACATTTGGTTTCAACTAACATGTCCACTTATCCACAAGAGGGCAATGCAGTTCAAAATTTTCAGTCCAGGCACCATTACATAAACAAAGGGAAATAACTTTTTAGTCATATAAAAAAAATCTTAATTCATTTTTTACTATAATACAAATCTTAAATTGAATAAAACATCAGAAATATTAAAATAATTGTTGCATTATCACATCTGTATATTGTCTTTCCATCTCTCGATACCATGCAGTAAAAAATGACATCAAAAGAGCATTTAAGCAAGAAAAATAATTTATTTATGTAACTTTTTAGCACATAGGCAAGACATAGCTGCTTGAAGAGCTCACAGCTACATATCCTTACTGCTGGAGAGGGAGGCTCATAATATTTAGAATTTGTATATATGTCTTTCCAATGATAAAAATAACAAAAATAGAATTCCCACTACTGTATTTCTTTCCCACCCATCTGTTTTGTCCCAAGGACAAGGGGCAATTAAAGCTTCTTTTTTTAAGAGTCAGCAAACTCTATATTTAAGCTATATTTAATATCCTTAATAATCCTCTTTTATAGTCATCTCTGTGATAAAATTTGACAAAGCTGTATTTTAGTATTACAGGCTATATACAGTGTATGCTTAAATGTTTTTATTTTTTATTTGGCACTGGCTGAGTCATTTCAGACTTATTAGGCATAAAGGGGGATAGAGTTTTGACTTAAATTGACTGATAAAAAATCTTTTCAGATAGATCACAAGAGCATGAGTGTCACTTTAGACATTTTATCTAATAATTGCTTATCCTTAACACAATGCTTTTAGGAAAGCAGACCATGCTCTCAGCTTGTTGGGGTTTTTTTTTTTTTTTTAGATTAATCTCCATCACTGTGTACAATCGTAAGCTCCTGTAGGTGTCATTAAGCGAATGCAAAAGAGGCAAAGATGGAAAGAGAAAGGAGGGAGAATATACTGTAGAAGCAAGAATATATTTTTCACTGTAGTTAGTCACATAAAGAAATCTACTATACTGTAGGTCACTGTATCATCCTGGTCTGCATGGCAGAACATACAGTCCAAGTTGTCTTTAGATTTATGTAAAAACTCTCAGTGGCTTCTAACAGTCTCCCCCTCATATTTTCCCCCTACATACTCCCTCTCCACCTTCCTCTGAAAATGTTGATACTATTATTGACTAAGAATGGATGCAGCACAGAGTACACAAGAGTAATGATGACCATTCGTGTAGTATTCATAAAAAGACTAAAAGAAACTCTGGATATTTCTACAGAAGTGCATTACCAAGGCATTTAAAAACACAGGCTTGACGCCAGAGTACAAGGCAAACAAACACTGGTTGTCTTTTTTTTTTCATTCACTAAATACTGAAAACAAGCTTCACTCACTATTTTAATGTAATATCTCATATTCATCTTTGTTATATTTAGATGCTATCAGAATACCTGAAGGAATGATATAATATATATTTATATATTTTTATGTAATCTTTTTCCTAAGTATTCAGGAGAGTCAGAACAGATTTTTCGCCGGGTGTGCTTTCCCTCCTGGACTGCAGAGGGTGCTCTGGCTCAATAGCACCAGGTTTCTTGATTCTGATTGTGAGCCAGAGAAGCACAGTCACATGAGAGGGGATTTTTTTGTTTTTTTTTTAAGGAATGGGAAGGAACAAGTAGTCTTTGTGGGAAATGCTTTGCTCACCAAATGATTCTCTCTCTTTATGTCTCCAAACCTCTTAAACCATCTTGAGACCTACACCAGTCTTATGATAGTCTAAGTATGCATAATACCATAGAAATAACCTTCTTTTCTGCAGTGACATGGGCGGTGTCTATACAAAAAAAAAAAAAAAAAACCAGAAACCTAAGTAAACTGTTGAGCTTTGTTCCCTCTTCCTGACATTCATTGGCATTCACTGCTAATTTGCCTCAACTGGCACAAAAGCAGCACATCCAGCCTTAATGCATAGTATGAAATGATCATATAGTGAGTGAAGAATACAATGTGGACACAGATAAAATGTTCAGGAACACATTGTAGCTGCAGCTTTATACTTGGATATGTGGAGATTATAGCGGTCTGCAGCACCACAACTCCCAAAAGTCAGGTCAAAAAAAGATACAGGTGACAATACAAGGTGACAATAAGCAGTTCTTGTTCATCGTTCATCCTTGGCAACACCATTCCTTGGTTCCTTGAGTGTTAAACGGTGCAGACTCCTCAGTCAGTAGCCAGAAGAAGAAACCCTACAGGTTCTCCGTACTAGACATACAGAATCAAACACTTTATAAATTTTAAAAACGTTTTAAACATTTTTTTTTATTTTCTGCTTATAGGCGTTGATATATATTTATTATTATTATTATTATTTTTTGTTTTGTCGTTTTTCTGGCTTCTAATCTTCTGTCATTTGGTATTAATAATCTGCTCTGTAGTGGTTTTGGTTTTATTGTTTAATTGTAATGCACATTCGCAATGCTACCACCCACTTTGTACCAGTACTGGCAGTGAGGAAAGACCTATAATTTCAATTTAAATAAAAAATATTGCATTAAGGTTTTCTATTTTGTGATGTTAGTCCCTTTTTGCTGTAAACATGCCGAAAACAGGCAGTTTTAAGGAAATTTTGTTTTATTTTGGGTTCCCAGAATGCATAAGGGGCCTTTCATATATATATATATATCTTTTATTTTATTTTAAGAAATAAAAAAAGACAAATAGTTTAGCTGTAAACTACTTTTGCAATAAAAAAAAGTGCTTTTTAAGGGAATTTGTTTTACATTTTCTTTATGGAATGTTTCTCTTTCAGACTGTTGTATGTATACATTTGTTTTCTAAACTCCATCCACAATTAGAAAAGAATTATTGTCTTGCTTAGACTTGCAACAATTCTGCCTTCTAAAGGTGGGCTTTGCAAACTAGACTACATTCTAAGGCCTGTAAGCCTTTGTACTATTTGTAGATATCCACAGAGATGTTAATGTATAACACTCTCTGTAGTAAAATACAATGCTAACCCAACTACTTAAGAACCTCACATCAGAACTGGGTTCCTTTACTTTGATATGGACAGCAGCTCCACAGCAACATGAAAAAGGTAAGACCCAGGGTTAAAACAACTTAAAAGCACCACACTTCAGACAGTGCAAGATCCTGGGAAGTAAAACCATACAGATGTGCAGTGAAGCACTAACTGAAAATCAGCCATTACATTTGGCTCTCTATAGTGGAATCACTGGTCTGGTAGAGCCATTTTAGATAGGTCAGTTCCTGCAGCATCCAGATCTGACTGAGAAAACTCAGTGACACGGCGAGCCAAAGGGTTTGTGCTCTTCAGCAGTTCCATGGCAGAGACTCGCGTTCCACTGCTTGACTTGCTGCCCTTCTTCTGGAGAAGAGCCATGAAGTTCTCATTCCGAGAGTTTGATCTTGGAGTGCTGCCTAGTGTCAGTGTTCGAATATCACTGCTACTGCTTTTCACAGGTGACACAAGGCTCTGACGACTACCAAACGCTGGCTCCTTACGCCCAAGGACTTTCCTCTTAGATCTAGGTAAGAAAAACATGTTGTTGATTTAAGTGTTTATAAAAAGTATGTACCATGTTTGTTGCATTACAACAGAAACACAGTTGTGTTTTTAATAATCGTTACAGATGGTCAATCAACAGGTAATAATAACAATAATGAACTATTGTATGTAAGACCTGTGTATGATGGTGAAAAGGTCTTCAGTTGTGTGGGTGGTAGGTGTGTGCACAAGCACATCATCATCGGTTTCTTCACTGATGTGCAGTTCTGTCTTGTCTTTTATAGAGCTGTTTTCCTCCAGTGAAGCTTCTGTGAGGAAAATTGTTTACTTATAAGCTCAATGAATTATAATATATATATATATATATATATATATATATATATATATATATATATATATATATATAATTATTATTATTATCATGATTATTATTTAAATCACAGCACATGTTTTACAAAAAACTAAATACCTGTCATTATTTCTGCAGTAAATGCCTTTATGTCAACATCTTGAATAAAGCCAGTATCCTTAGGGGTGTTCTCCTCCGGTATATCATAGTTTTCTTCATTTCCATGACTGTCCGGATGTCCTTGATTTTCATCTTGTGCACTGCTCTCAAAAATTTCTGTAATCTCTTGGTTTGTAAGTATTTCTTGGTCATCTTCTTTATAAGAAGCCTCCTCAACTTCAGATGGTGGTGGGCCTAGAGGTGACTGTGAACCACTATCATGGAGGAGGCCTTGCTTTTCTGAACTTCCATTGTTTGGAGTCTGGGCAGTGGGGGAAGGTAAGAGAAGAACATTTGGTTTTTTGGGTACTGGTGGTGGTACCTTGTGTTTCTTCTTATCCAATTCAGCTATGCAGGAAATGACACTTTGACTTTGTGGGATCTTGTCTATGTCCTCTTTCTCTGGACTGCTGGGAAAGGTAAAATCCTCCTCAATTGGTATTCCATGTTCTAGGTCAAGCTCAGGCAAGGGAGGTGGATATCTTGGCACCTGCTCTTGAGGTGTAACTGCAGATGGACTGATTGATGGTTGGGATGGCCTTTTAGGTTTAGGCTTCCTGACCACCATGTAGATGTTAGCTAAAGGCATTGGTCGGTCTATTGGGGAGGCTGGTGGAGATTCCTGAGCATGGGGTGATGATGAGGGAGACTTCAGCATCAAGTTCATGGGTCTTTTGGGGAGTGGTGGCTTCAATGCAACTGGTGGCTTGGGTGGCTTAGAGCTATATGGGGTGGTAGGAGGGCTTATATCACGTCCTTGCTCCTCCTCTATGATGTCAGAGGAGCCATCAGGACTGTCCTCAAGTTCTGATCGGCTTACTGAACGGAGTCTGATGTTTCGTAGATCTGTTGTGGTAACCATGGGCTGTGATGACTGACTCAACTTTCCTGATTTACTGGTTGTGGATGTGTCTGAGTGTCTTCGGCTAGCTTTATTTTTGGGTTTAACAGATGATAAGTCTACTGCAGAATTCACTGGTAACTCAAAAGAGAGACGAGACTGAGATTTGTCTTTTGGTGAGGTGGCTGGAAGCGAAGATTTTCTCTCTGGGATCTTTGGGCGCATCTTGCACCCTGTTGGAGTGAGTCCAGTGATGGCAGAGTTTGTAATAGTTGGGGTGGGAGTCTCAGACTGACTAGAGTATCCACTTGAGGGGGACATAAGACAGGGAGGCTTGAATGGTGAGACCTTAGTCTCTGCTTCAATGGAAAGTGGGGAAGGCGAAGTAGCACGGGAGGTTGATGGTGAATTCAGGGATTCTGAGCTTCCACGAACTTTAATGCATTCAATTACTGTTGTTCCCGTAGCAGTGCTTGAGCCTGATAATGAACGATAGGGATCATTGTTGGACTTCCACTCACTGAGCTGCCAGACAAGTTCAGCTTCCCTGTCTGGAGGCTGAGATGTATCGGAGGCTGTCTCCAAACTGCTGTGTGTCTCCTCATCTGGCTTAGATGCCATAAGAAACTCGGGCTGGAATGAATCTTGGAAATTGTGATCTTGTGGTATAAAAAGGCTCTTAGGTCTACCATCTCTAATATGCCTTTCAGCATGGTGTGGGCCCATACCACCAATTGATGACAAGTTCTTTACTAGGGACACACTGCGTACTGGAGGTGGTGGCTTCTTTTTGGGCTTCTTCAATGAGATGCTTCGTGATCGTGACCTCAGTCTACTTGCTGGGAAGAAGTCAGACCCTGTTGCTACAGACATATTGTCAGTGCTGGTGTTGTCTTCAGAGCTGTTGCTAGGGTACAGCAAGGCATAGCTCTCACCCTCTCGGACTATAGGCACTGTCTCTCCAGGACCGCACATATTGTCTGTTGAGGAAAGAGATCCAGAATCTGTTGGGGTTGAAAGGGAGCGTTCACGGAATTTAAACGCATTGGCTCGCGTTGATCTTTTCTCTTGGTCACACTTGCTGAGGCCATTGCCAGATGCTAGTGTGGATGCTGCACCCTCAGTCTCACTTCTTTTTCCTTTAATTGAATTTCCATGTGTGACTGCATATGTCCTGTGCCCAGAAGGTTCAGAGATAAAAGTGAAGGAGCTAGAGTGTGATATAGAACTTGCTGACATGACAGAGCTGGTTTGGGAAGGGCACATGACAACACCTGCTCCAGAGTCTAATAATCCAGGTTTGGACAAAGGCTGCTTGGCAACAGGGTTTGAGGTTAGGGCATAGTTGTAGGAGTCATTCCAGGATGGGGAGAAGGTCGATCCCTTTGGGCCATTCCAGGAAGAGCTGGGGCACATAAGAGTGGCATGGTCCATCATGCCTGTGGGGGCTTTGGGGGATGGAGGGACACTGTGCTCTCTATCACTTTGAGTTTTTCTTAGGGGTATGTGCTGCTCGCCTGTATTCTCTGTAGTGGGTTCCAGAGATCTTGGCTCGGAAGAGTCTGGAGAACAGGCACCTTGTATCAGATCAACAGCAAGAATCTTGCCATCACCTAAGTAAGAGATAATAACAGACTAAAGCTTAAAAACACAAACATAAATACAAACATATTTACCATAATTCTAGAAGCATGCAATTTTTTTGTACTGAATAATGTGTGAAAGCCCATAAATTTTTCCACTGAGGCCAAAAACAAAGTTATATAGTAGCAAGAAAGGACACATTGTGGCCTATTGACCTGGCTGTTTTTCTTTACTTCCTCTTGCTCTCAATCCCTATCACAACTTTCTAACTTCCTATTGGTCACCTTGGCAGTGCAGCGTGACATCAGGGCCTGCGATCACACTCCTTGGGCGGCGGATGGTCTTTGGGTTAACCGCCTTTTCAGTTCTAAAGGGGGCCTGGAGTTCGCTGGCGTGCTTATCAAAGCTCTGGCCTGAGGCAAGACATGAGATATTACTTCTCAATCTCAGTGACAGACCTTTGTCAGAATATGTGTGTGTAAAAATATATAAATGATCGAGTAGTTTGTTTCTGAGACACACTATGCTTTTAAATATAAATTGCAACCTGACCAAAAAGATCAAATTAAAGAGGTAAATTATTTTGAAGATTTTAGACAAATACTAAGCAAAATCTAGATGTACATCTCGTTTAAATACTGACATATTCTATCCATGTACATTACCATGCAAAAGTCTTGAACCACCCTTCATTTCTCCATTTTAAATGAAATTATGTAGATTTAATTAGAGAAACGGGAACAAATGTTTAACTGTGAAAGGCTGCAAAGTGACTAAATATATTACTTAAAATCTGTTTGGTTATGTAATAACCGCAGCAGTAACCTCCTTTCCCATCTCGTCCGTTTGAACCAACGAAATTCATGGGGGGGGGGGGGGGGGGGGGGCTCAAGAATTTTGCACTACACTGTATCTTGTGATATAATTACCAACATGTAGTGTGTATATACAACAGACTTGATTGATTCAGTGCATGAAGGAGTATATCCACCAAGCAGAATGGCCAGCATGAGAATGAAGAATTACCCATGACTTGTTGGTGCCTAGTTGATATTTAGGAAATGGAAACGATACTAGACATGTAGACAGTGCACAATGTCTAAGTGAATGGTTCTGAGAAAAGGGCTGATATTCATGGACAGATTGAGACAAAAAGATTACTTTCTAGACCTGCAACTGTCCTACTAAAATGTATATTTCTTAACTGCTGTACAGTACATTCCCAAATATTTAACTTTGGATAGCATGTACATACTATTACAGAGTAGTGCATTGAGACTATGTTTAAGATTTATTGCCGTTACATTTTGAATGTTTAAGTAGATTGAACTTCATAAAGTGTACAAGTGGTAATAAAATGAGAAATGCTTTGTACTGTCTGATGTCTTTATCTATGCAACTAACAACTGGTGCAGATTCAGACAGATTCAGCTGGGCGGTAGTAGTAGTAGTAGTAGTAGTTACAGAAAACCCACAACCTTCCAGTTATAGCCCGTGCCTTGTTCAGTGAGCCACTATTGCATAAACTAACTCTGTCCCTTCTCTCACAAAACATCCAAGAAAGCTGCATTCTCTCCTAACAAGTGTGTATACACCATTCATGAAAATAAATAAGAGGAGGTGAAAAAGTCTCTTCCCTCTTCTTCTTTACACCCAAACACCCTCTTTGCCACCGTCTCCATTCCTTTCTTTTATTCCGAGCAGCTTTTCCATTCCTCCTCATCAAGCTAAGAGGGAAGAGCTGGGCGTTGCCATGGCAACAGCTACCTGTTCATTTTCTTAGGCGTATGGGGAGTGGAATGGCACCTCTTTGCGAATTAGACCCCAGGCTGCCTGAGCATGGCATTAACAGAGTTTATAGAACTAGCCTACACTACATAAAAGTATATAGAGAAGAATACAAGATAAGAGAGAGAGAAAGAGACAAAGTGGAAGACTGCAAAGGAGAAAGTAATTATTAGGAATGAATAGTAGAACCCAAAGACTGGAATTGCTATGGTTATGCCAAATGAAGAGCCACCATCTAACTAAAAAAGGGTGGCAGCTTGAGCGATCTGGGAAGTACTCATGGATAAAAAATGTCACAGCACCCATGAGTGAAAATGAGGAAATGATTTGGCATGTTGTATCATGCATGCTTGCCAATTTAAGGTTCAACATGGAAATACAAGAAGGAAACATGGCAAGGAAACAATATGAGGAAAATGATGTCATGTGGGAAATCCTAAAATGCCTGGCCTGGACTGAACTTCAGGCATCAGAGTAGCTCAAACAGCAGCTACGAGTAACTCAGAGTAACTCAGATAGCAACTAACAGCCTACACATACTTTGAAATGTTTACATTTTAAATGAAAATATTCTTAGATTTGTCTAAGGAGCGAAGACAATTGATCAAAATAAATTGATAGAAAATGCCAATAATCCCTTGGTAAGAGACAAAAGCAAACTGTGACTCAGAGTAATCAGAAAATTCGGGAAGTTACAAAGTGCAAGATTAGGATAAATTCAGTGTGAGTTACCTGTGACATCGATAGGGACGAGGTGTGCAGAAGAATGTCGACTTAGGTGCCAGCGAGGTTTTTCAGCAACTGGGGGCCCTACTGAAGAATTCCAGCCCAGGAGGGAGCGGTCTGAGCCACAAGCGGCCGGGTCCTGAGCCCGGATCCCTAATGACGTTGTCTCATCCTCACACACTTGTTTGTTTGCAGGCTAGAAATAAAAAATAGAAACATGTATTAGCTGAATTTGATTATTTATTAAGAAAGTATAAACTTGTTAATTACATATGAACCATACTAAGTTGAGCTAAGTTAACTTTCTGAATGCCTTCTATTTGGAAATGTCTCTGAGAAGAAGACCCAATGGCTACATTTTTAGCCTAATGAAAAAGATCTAATTTTTCAAGGCTGTCTAAATGCAGAAATATGGTGTTCAGTAGATTGCATTGATATCAGTTTTGTATGGGGTCCGGATTTATATCCAATACGCAGTCATATAACTTTAATAAGAACAGAAAGTTTGGAATCCGTGTAACTTGCCAGTCAGTCCTGGCAGCGAAGAGATTTCATAGCGCTGCTAGCAGTAGCTGCTTAAACAGCTAAAACAAGGCATCTGGCATTCTACCTCCTTCTGGACCTTAACAAATATAGCAGACTTACTGCCTGTCACCTTGAGAAAAATCCCAAGCATATTTTTTGCTAAAATCGCATCCATTGTTTATATTTTAAACAAATATGAGGTGTTTTAACTAGTGCTGTCAATTAATTAAAAGTTTTACTCTACTTAATCACATTCATAGTCTGTGATTAATCATGGTTAATCACAATTAAAACAAGTCAGTACATGCTGTAGGTGGGTAGTATGGGTATTGCAACCCACTGACCACAGGGCTTAAACCCAGATCCTCAGCTCTGAAAATCAACAACCTTGAGCATTGGCTCAAAAGCAAAACAAAACTGCCATTCAGCACACCTGATGATGTTCCCCGTTAGTTATCGTATTATCCGCGGTAAACATACCATTATCACACACAGTCGGATGAGCTGTGATTATGGGAAGCCATTAGGGTCAAACTTGGTCATATGATTTATTTGCATTTAAAAAAACTAATAATAAAGTACATTTTCTAGATTAAACACATTCGTTAACACGTTAATATTGACAGCCCTAGTTTTAACCCAGATGGCTTAAGCAAAGACGTATTTATGTGCTGTTTCAGAGAACAGATGTGTCCAAATTAGAGTCAGATAAAAGCTACTTGTAGTTATGAATGTGAACTGTCATGACATCCAAATTCGATATGACAAAAAAAAAAAAATGGAATTGAAAAATGTGGCTTGTGAAGTGAACATAGACTGTGTTTCGGAGCATATTACAAGAAACCTTTAACTGTCCTTGATTTAATAAGGGACAGATACATCTTATCATCAAGTGTGTTAGGGAGCTCACTCGCTCTCCAAGGTCCTCTGGGACTTCAGAATTGCTGATTATACTTTTAAAATACTTACAAAAGGATTGTGACAAAATTATGCCTAAGTTTGCAGGAACCTTGGTCAATATCCATGTTTCAATACAGAAATAAGACTTATTATTTGACTAAACCTACCCTTAACTCGTTACTTTGTACAAATTCTATGTAATAAAAAAACAAATTTAGATCTGCAAGACAACATAACAAATAACTTACCAGGAAGACAAAGTCTGGTTTCTTGCTGTTGAGTGAGGAAGGTGAGCAGCTGAGTGTAGTGGAGGTGTCCTCTGAGCTCTGAGAGGAAGGGTGCCGGAATGTTTGCCCAGTCACCCTGTTATCATAAAGCTGCTCCTCAAAGTCTGCACACAAACAGCTTAGCATTAGCTTTAGCGCATACACTCTTCCTTTATGAAAAATAAGTTAAGCTTAAAGATATTACTTAATATGCAAATATAGAATATTTTCTTTTAGGCATATCCAATAGATTTTTAAGGAAAGATTATAAATATTTTAGTTTATCATAAAAAAAAAATGTAAATCCTATGTAAGCTTTTCACCTCATCCATGAGGTGATTAAAAGACACTAAAGCACTTACTACCCCCAGTCTCTCTCTCTCTCTCTCTCTCTCTCTCTCACACACACACGCACACACACACACACTTCCAACTTTACCCTTTCTCCCCTCTCTTTCTCAAATCACAGTTTTGTCAGTGTGTGTGTGTGTGTGTGTGTGTGTGTTGGGGCAGCGAACTTGATCCCTTGAAGCAGAAAAGGGATGCCGCAATCTCGGAGTTAGGTTGCCTAGCAATTTCGGGTGCTTTGAGACAATGGAATACCTTTTGAATCAACTAAAGCCCCCAGCCCAAAGCCCACCACTCTTAAACACTCTCTCTCTCTCTCTCTCACACACACACACACACTCACTCAGCTATTTCTGCAAACATGCATATAAGTATCTTCTGCAAACATTCACCAACAATCAAAATCTAAACTCTTGTAGAAAAAGAACAAAGAGCGATTTTCTTTCCCATAAAATAATTAGTAGATTTCTGGAATAGTTGTCATCTCAGGATCTCATCTGGAGGCCCAGCCACCATCGAGACCTGATCAGCTTGTTGCTGCATGCATTCAGAAAGTGAAAAAGTGGTGCTAAGAAAAGGTGATGTGATGTAGGCATGGTTAAAGAAAAGTACATCACTGATTAGATTTGATTTGATTTGATTTCCGCTGATCACTTTTTATAAAATTCTTAGCCAACAAATATTTAAAGTGTTGTCCATCCTGCTGTTTAAACAGACAGATAACATACCTTGAACACACCATTACAGCAGGAGTGGTATTAATGGGTGTCTGTGTGCGTGGGACCTCATCTTTAACAACTCAACAAACATCTGACTAACAAGACTAACACTAAACAAGCCACCTGCCCCCATGTTTCATTCCATCTCAAATGGACACCAAACACACTGAACACTCTGAATTTGGATCACAACAGGTAAGACAGATAATAAACCTGACACAAACTGATACATGTTTAAAATCTAAATCTCATTAAATCTCTATATTTAGCAAAGCAAATGGTCCAGACAGCAGGAACTCACCAATTCATACAGGCTGCTTTGTGGAAGCAAGGATTTGTCTTTGAAGACATTGCAAGCCACTTCAAAGGAGATGTGAAAGAGAATCTGACAGAGAAGATACTGAACTGTGTGAGTTCTCGTCTGTGCACCTGTGTGTTTTTCCATGTGTGTATGTAAAGATAATCTGGACACACCCACCCCTCTTATGCTGACCTGCCTTCGGCCACTCAATCGCTGAACACTGCTAGGACACAAACGTCTCCGTTCCTCTTAGCCAATCAGACGGCTCGTGCAGAAATGCAGCCAGCCACTCATGCATGCTGAGAGCCTCAGCAGCCACGAATAACCTCAAAGCAACTCGCCTAACAAGATGCACCCTGGAAAGCAGCCATTTATTAAATATGGGTCAGTCCTTTTCTTGTGGAACCACAGAAGGCATGGGAGCAAAGGAGAGGAACAATGCCTCTTTTTTTTGCTATGACCATTTCACTAGGCCTGTTTTGTTTTGATGTTTTTTTTTTTCTCTCCACTCCTGATTCAAGATTGAACATTTACAGTTGATCAGATTGAAGAGCCTGAGGTGGAAAGAAAAAAATATTCTTCTCATCAGAAGAAAATTTAAACAAAATAATCTATAAAATGGTTTTCTCATAATGCTAGTCCCTACCAGGTGTTATTATCAGTCTCTCCTGATGAGAAGTCAAAAGGTTTATGATTTACTGAAATCAGTAGAGAAAATGTTAAAGAAGAAACCAAATGTTAAATCCCATTTAAAATAATCTTACACTAAAAGTTCAAATTAAACACTAGAAGTTCCTAACTCACTCTCACTTACTCATCGCATATACCACTTTATCCTGTATTTAGGGTCGCGGGGAGCCTGGAGCCTATCCCAGGAGACTTAGAGCACGAGGCGGGGTAGACCCTGGAAAGGCTGCCAATCCATCGCAGAGCACACACACACTCACTCATTTACAAACTACGGGAAATTTGGGAACACCAATCAGCCTAATCTGCTGGTCTTTGGACTGTGGGAAGAAAATCAGAGTCCCCGGAGGAAACCCACCAAGCACGAGGAGAACATAAAAACTTTATGCACACAGAGACGGGAATTGAACCCCGACCCCGGAAGTGCAAGGCGACTAAGTCTTTAAAGGCTAACCATTACACCACAATGTAATACCGTTAAACTAGTAAGAACAGTGTTAATTCAGCTGTTACATGTACAGTATGTGATGTTAGACCATGATCGTCTGATACACTGATGGTCTACAAGGTTAAGTCATAAATTAAATCCATGTTATAATTTTAAAATAAAAAATGAATAAATAAAAAAAAGTCACTTACATGAATATAAAATGTTTACTACCTGTCAAGCTTCATTACCTAATTGTCGACGTATGTGTGTGTGTGTGTGTGTGTGTGTGTGACTCACAACTGAGAAAACACCTCCTTAAATACTTGCTGCCAAAAACAACTCAACTCATCTCAACATGATTGCACTATTGCAGGACTGATTGTGATTCAGAAATGACTCTAGGAAAATAGGCCTTTCACAGGTTTCATTGTCGTGCTAAAATACTATTGAGAATTACTATTAAAACCAAAAAATGTAAAGACTTGATTTCAAGAAAGGGACCAACTTTTTCCCCTACGTCTAGCAGTTAACATACTGTACGAGTACTGAACAGAGAATAGTTCCTTTATACGTCTAGTATTAAGTATGTTGACCTTTTGCAGACGCATTACGTCAGCTGCAATAGTGGATGGCAGAATTCAGTTAACTAACATTTGGCTACTACTGTATGTATTTTTGTTGATAATTACTGTCATGGTGTATTTCAGAACTGATGATGATTACCTGACTATCTATGGGGTTACCTGATGCTTTGTCACAAAGATAAAAGAGTCAGAGCGAATTGATAGCTCTTGTTCTAATAATTATTGGCATATGTATGTATTAAAAATATATTAATTTTCAGGTGTTTGATTTGTTTTCACATTGTGATTACCTCGGACGGTGTACAAATATGTGATTTGGAGGAGTTTGCTAGCAGTAGAGTTAGCGTTCGCACATTGTTGCAATCGACACAATGCTATGGAATATGCTGAGCTTTATGCACCATACAATGTTGTGCAAGAAATGTTAACTTATATTTACATCTCAAGCTTTATAATTAATAGCTAACTAACAGTTCTGGGGTCTGAATCCCAAATAGCATTACATGAAAACTTAGGATGATGAATCCATTGTCACACACATCAAGTAGTGTGCTTGTTATGGGGTTAGAGAGGGATTTGGGATTCAGCCTGTGTTAGAAGCTAGTTAGTGTTGCACCTCAAAAGGAACAAGTCAATTTGGAACAATTTAGAAGCAAGTCCAAGTGTTTGTTAGGATTACATAATGTTATCATATGTGTTTTCTTGCTGAATGTGATTTCATTTTGAATGTGAGTTTTGGCACAGGCATCCTGTGAGTAAGGTCCCTTTGGGCGTCCAGAAGTGGGCGGCAGCATGACGGACTGACATTGTGACGTAAAGTGCAAAAGGACTAAGCAAATATAGTAAACGTACCATATGTCATGGTTTCTAAATTGTCAACAACTGTGGCCATTAAGACGACTCAAAACTAAAACAGATGTTCTTAGAGAAGAGTGTCAGCCTATGTGTGATCTTATTAGAGAACTGTATTAAATATTATTTGCATTTATCCAGAGTATTCACTTAACAGATTTCTTAATTAGCAGATTATAACCATGGCTTGTCAGACAACATGTGCTGTGGAGAAATCACTTACTGTTTGATTTATGGACAAGTAATCCGAAGCAGCCTGGTCTATCCATGCCTGTTGCCAATTCACGTACTATGGCATTGCTTCTATTAGTATAACTGGA
Source organism: Clarias gariepinus (assembly GCF_024256425.1). NCBI lineage: Eukaryota > Metazoa > Chordata > Actinopteri > Siluriformes > Clariidae > Clarias > Clarias gariepinus. The sequence goes on along the minus strand of NC_071100.1, from coordinate 26,207,634 downwards.
GGAGCCTCACCACAGCAATCTTAAATTCTCAAATCTGATTGATCAATAGATATTGATTATTTTTTTATAAAAGAAGTCAGTAGTCAGTAGAGCTGTTTGCACTACGCTGTGTGCTTAATGCACTTTTTTGCTTTATGTAAAATGATGTTTAGACCATATTTACACAAGAAGTCTCTGGTGTCAGAACTTTGTAACAGTCAGTAGTCTTTCTGTCCTCAGTATCATAACAAGCTATAATTTGTTTGGCTGTCATAGGCTTGTCAAAGTTCTCATATTGTCTAGTTCTTTAAGTTAGCAGATGTCACAGAGCTCCACCAAAGTGTGTCTGTTATGCTCCAGCTGAAATACAACTGCATTTTTTTATATGTTCAACTCCCTTTATTTCAAATGCACAGTTTCAGTTTTTAGTCTCTACATATTCTGTAAAGCTGCTTTGCGACAATGACCATTGTTAAAAGCGGCAGATAAATAAAACTGAATTTAAAACGTAAGTGAATTACTGCTGAGCCACACCCCATTAGAGAACAGCAGAGCTGAGGAGCAAGCTCTTCTGGTATGATGTCACATTAGGAGACCTCAATGGCTTCTTTAAGCCACAGCCAATCAAAAAATAACAAGGGGAAAAGCAGGAATGCTTTTTTTACTCACAGTGCATCCAGAACGTATTCACAGCGCTTCATTTTTTCCACATTTTGTTATTTTACTGCCTTATTCTTAAATAGATTAAATTAATTATTTTACTCTAAATTCTACAAACAATATCTCATAATGACAATGTGTCAGAAGGTTGTTTGAAATCTTTGCAAATTTGTTTAAAAAAAAAAAAAAACACATATAAATACGTGACCACAGCCTTTGCTACAGTATGATACTCAAAATTGAGCTCCAGTGCATCCTCTATCCCCTGATCATTCTTGAGATGTTTTTACAACTTGATTGTAGAATTGATCAGAGGTAATTTCAACTAATTGGACATGATTTGGAAAGGCACACACATGTCTGAATAAGGTCCCACAAATAACAGTGCATGTCAGAGCACAAATTTCTGCAGCATTGAAGGTCCAGATGAGCACAGTGGCCTCCATTCTTCGTTAATAGAAGAAGTTAGGAACCACCATGACTTTTCCAAGAGCTGCAGATTTTTTTTCTGAGCGCTTCCCCAGACCTGTATTTTGAAACAATTCTGTCTCTTTGGTCTACAGACAATATCTTGGGCTTCATAGCTTGGTTTGTGCTCTGACATGCCCTGTTAACTGTGGGACTTTATGTGTGTGTCTTTCCAAATCATGTCAATCAGGTGGACTCCAATCAATTTGTAGAAAATCTCAAGGATGATTAGTGGATAGAGGATGCACCTGAGCTCAATTTTAAGTGTCATTGCAAAGACTGTGAATACTTACAGTATGTGTGTATGTTTTTTTTTTCTAAATAAATTTGCAAAGATTTCAAACAAACTTTTTTCACATTGTGATTATAAAGTATTGTTTGTAGAATTTAAATGAAAATAATGAATTTAATTAATTTTGGAATAAGGCTGTAACATAACAATATGTGGAAAACGTGAAGCTTTGTAAATACTTTCCCGATGCACTGTATGTCCCCCCTATTTATTAATCAATTAGAAACCTGCAATTGTTGCGGTTTCAGGAGAAAGAAAAACTAGGACATGCTGTTACTGGAAAAGAATCAAGCTCGGTGTTGTAACAGTACTTCAGCTTCACAACAGGTCACATTATACCCCTTCTATCATTGACTATTTTCTGAAAACAGCATTTCAGTTGTGTTTTTAGGTTTGTGATTTGGTGTTAATGATGTACTGTAAGAATCCCTAGAGTTGCTTTTTGTGCTAGATGCCTTCTCGGATTATTCATAGACTGAAACAGATATAAACAGTCCTAAAATAGAGAGATCTATGCACATTTTTCTACATTTCTAAATCTAATTTTAAGCTTGTGGGTTCTGGCAAAAGATTGTTACTCAATAGCCAATCAAAATACTGTAAAGCTTTTAAATGTCAAAGGTTCAGATTTTCCATCATTACAGTACAAACTAAGAGATTTAGAGCATCTTTGTGGCCACACCTGAGACACCAGCGCTTAAGCACTAAGTTCAAAGAGCCTTTGATCTCTCGTCAGTTCGGGTTCATCGGGGCACTACAGTAAATGCATTCAACTTGCAGTTTCATTCAAACAAAAGCGAATATAAACAAACATTTCCATCATCCATATTTAAGCTACTCTTTGGAAGGGTGGAGGACAGAGCTCTAGGAACGTTTACAATCAGACTGAAATCAAACTAAATGAGCATGGTATTTAAAAGAGCTCATCTAATTTTTCTTTCAAAAGATAGCAGCTGTCTGTAACATTTAAAACAATCCGTAGCACATAAACTCCCACGACTCTTTATACACAGTATACAGACAGAATTGGATTGTCAATTTGTTTTTATTTGATTTCATAAAACTCCTTTTTGCTAGGTTTCTTTTGAATGATATACAAAACATCTTAACCCATGCACTGGTCATGTGTCATGCAATGACGTGAACTTCAGAGAAGAAACACACCAAACATCAAACTGAGAATCCCCTAAACTGCCATTCATAAAGCAACTGTTATCATTAACAGCTCACCAAAAATTAAATATGCAGCATTTATACCATATGTGCCTACATAGAAAAATATGAACCACACATACTGTAGACACAAACATGCATAATGTCCACCCACTCTTTGCTGTTTAAGCGAAAAACAGTGTAACACAGGGTTCAGCAAGTACTGTAACACACACATAAACACAAACTCACAGAGCATGACGGACATCTGCTCATCCTCAACCATTAATCCATTAAAATGTGAAGAGCAAAGACGGACAGAGAGCAGAGGAAGGAGAGACCCGGGGTGGGAAATGCAAGCTGCATACAAACACATACACGCTCTCAGAACCGCCAGAAAGCATCCGCGTCGATGTATTCATTCAGTCGAGTGTAAGGATGAAACAAACAGACAGGAGGTGACTGTACGGTAAATTTCTCCCAAAACACAGTAAGGAGAAGTATGAATCACAGAAATGTAGATGGATTGAAAAGCAACGGATGAGACGGGCAGAATGTAAAGACGACACAGCGATAACATGGAGCAATACACTGGAACACTGGATTGCTCACACATACACACACAGGGATGTTTGTAATCATACAGTACACATACATTCAGGAATAGAAGACGTAGCCACTCACACACATACACACTCCAAATGACAATATGCGCAGTAATCTAAACATATGTCACTGACTTAACCATCAATACCAGATTCTCCTGAACCCCTTACACAAGCACAGATGAATCATGACACACACACAAACTCACAAACACACACCCTGCGGCTGTTAGGTTCCTACCTTGCAGCAGGCTCTGGAGGTTGAGCTGAGCCTCTTGGTGCAGCTCCTGCACACACTCCGGCCTACTCCACGAGCCAAACACATTCACATGCTGTTGCCATGACGATTGGAAGTGGGCCGTTCGCTTGCTCTCTGAGTCCAAGTTAGTGGTGGCTGATAGAGGGAGAGAGAGAGAGAGAAAGGGAGGGATGGATGGAGGGAGGGAGGGAACGAACAAGGGAGAGATCAGAGAGAGGGAGAGAGGGAAAGACACAAATAAAAATATGATATTTGCATAGGTATTATTAGGAAGCAAGGCTGGGTATTGCGGCGTTTGCGCAGAGACACTACAGCTAGCTGCACCACTGTAATCACAATAACAATGAATTTATCATTTATGTGTTTATCAGCAGAACCATAAGAAGAAGGCAAAGGGCGGAACACGTGCTTCATTTTATCTGTTTTTGTTTCAGTGGCAGTTCAGTGGTTAAGGTTCAGTGATCGTGATTGGAAGATTGCCAGTTCAAATCCCAGAACGGTTGGGGAGGCTGCCGGGCCACTGATCAAGCACACAACCCTTTACCTCAGGCAGGTAGTTAACATAGCTGCATTATGGCATTGTCATTTTACTGTTTTCATAGTACACATCTGCTTAAGCATTTAGGTATTGCTCTTGATTAGTTTCCTTAAATTATATATGATATTGAAATACCTGTGCTTAAACTGTGCAAATTAGAGGGGGTTTTTTCTTAGTCATTCATTCATCCTCAGCAACCTTCACTTGTCCTCCGTAGATACTCCAAATTATGACAAACACAGACATTGACTAATCCTGTACCAGCATGTGTTCAGGAACAGAACAGAGCATAAATGCAAGCAGACTTTTACAGAAAAACATGAAAAAAAATAGACATACAGTAAGTAGAACCTGACACTAACTATCCTTTCATGTGACATTTCAGCTGCGAATATAGTCACTGTGTCACAGAGTGAGAGCTAAAGAAGACGAACACTCCAGGACTAAGAGTGTACTGTAGCTCACAGTGGGTTTAGACTGACTAGTTTAAGTTATGGTCAGTTATGCAATACACCACCTGGCATATTCTTAAGCTTAGCTAAAGGCATCCAAATTAAATAATGATATTATTCCAGCACCCTAAAGCATGAGTTCCTTAACATGTGACGGTAATGAAGGAGAGGGAAAAAAAGAGAAAGTCATTCCCAGGAGGTAAGCTGTGTATAGTTAATTACTTCTTCCTTAAAAAGGAATTATTATATGATCCCACTCATTATCTACTGTAACACTGCCGGATGTAGGGACACATAACAGATCAGACTAAAAAATTAAATAAAAAATAAAAAAGTTTTAAGTTGTTCATTCAGACCAACATAAGGAAAAGTAAAGAGGGAAAAGGAGAAGGGGGCAGGCAGGTAAACGCGAAAGTCATATAAGGTTTAACATAAAAGGTATAACGTGTTAACGTAAAGGACAGATTAAGAATCATCTAAGGCACACTGATGGATAACTGACTGAATAAGTGCACACGGCATCCTTGGAAAAGGCTCATTTAAATACTACACAAAGATAACCCGAGTAAATACAAAATTCGGTTGTTAAATTATTATTTCATTTATTATGGTGGGGGTAGTGTGATGGTCAGCTTCAGGACCTGGACTACTTCTGCAAGTCCAACTCTAAACAGGTCATTCATGCTCGAAAACACTGGTACACAAGGTCAACAAAAAATTGCTATATATTCTTCTTTTAGAAGCTTTACACTATTATTAGCACGGGCTTTGCTGCATTTGGGAGCCATGATGCACTTTAACACTCGGCTCTGCTTGTCAACAGATAATACAGGCAACTGCTTGGGGCCCCAAACCAGTAGGGGGTCAAGAGGGCCGACAAACGTATTTATTGTTTATAAGATAATGGTGACGAATGGAGGTTGGAGAGACCCCCTCAGACTCAACAGACTCTAGAATCACCTCTGTAAGAGACGCATTCCATTGCGCATAAAAAAGATGAGATACACATGCTCTGTTTTCCAATCAGGGTTTTTTTTTTACTCTATTATAACCTTATGGGACTGTTCTGGTATAACCTTATCATGCTGTTCACTAATGTTTTAATGTCACTAATGTTTTCGTATTGTTTTAAATGTTTTTCATGATCCTAAACAAACGTTGTGATTAAAGATGTTTTGTATGCAACAGAACTCAACACTTTTATTCTTATTCCAATTTGCTGCTATAACTCAATATAGAAAACAATAAACTATCATGTTAATATTATATACACATATACCTAAGCAACATTATTACTAGTACTGAATTGCTTATTTACATGACGATAAACACAACTGCCGACTGATGTGACAAAAGTGTGGAAAGTGGAGTTATAGCATTTTGCAAAATCACACAAAATTCACACTGATGAAACAATTTTTAAATAAAATATTGGCATTTGTGCTCCTAACAGAAATAAACCAGGCACAAAATATTTCCTAGCAGATTGTAATACTAGCTTCTTTTGAAAATAAAAATAAAAATAATTATTTCTCAAAACTGCCAAAACGCTTCTCATTTTGCAGTGAAACCGTTCAAACAAATTACAGAACATTCGTTTTCTGTGAAACAATGGGTTTGGTCAAAACAAAGACTGTTACTCTATTTATTCACATAGCATTAACATTAACTTTGGATAGGATAAAAAAAACTAATGATATTGACAATCAGGACTAATCAGAAATCAGTGATGTGCTTGTATATTGAAAACGTGGTCTCCTGCAAATGCATTTAGCTGCTTTAGGCTATAGCATACAATAGTATGAATTTTTAGTTAAAAAAATCACTGAATACACCTTTAAGTGTGCACATGTGAATTGGTGACTGCCCCTATAGTGAAAATGTGTGTCAAGTAAGTTAAAATAAATAAATTAACAAAAGAATAAGAACAGAACAATTTAAAAGGTAGGAATTGGATGAATGTATTGGATGGACTCATTCTCTTTATTCAATTTCATTTCCTATTTTTCTTTGCACTGCAAGTACAGTGGTACCTCGGCATACAAAAGATTCTTCCTAAGAATTTTCGCCATAAACACTGAATTTTTTAAAGAAATTTGCTTCATGTGAAGCATTTTTGGCATATGAGCGACCGAGCCGAACTAAACACCAGCTTGCGCCCACCAAAGTTACACGCACATGCAGAACCCATTCAAAACATGCGTCAGTGAAAAGCCAAGCAAAGCGAGTTTACCTTTTCTTTTTTTTTGCATCCTGTGCAAGAAACAAAGACAGTAACAAGTATAAGCCACTTTCAGTTTAGTTTTTAAAGCAGCCAGTGCCAAAAGGAATCACATATTAAGCTTAAGTGAGGGTTAAAGTCTATTTGTTTCATATTTTACTTCATTTAGATATTTTACTTCAATTTTACTTTACTGTTTTGCATTTTTTTAATATGCAAACATATGATTATAGTTGAAAATTGGTAATATTGGTAATAGTTTTGGGTGGCCGGAACAGATTTTTTGCATATACATTATTTCCTATGTAAAAGGATGTTTTGCGATATCAAATTTTGTCTTAAGAACTCGCCTCCGGAACAGATTAAAGTCACATGCTAAGGTACCGCTGTATTCTCCTAGAAGAATGCCATACTTCTCTTTACCAGTTTACTCCTCAAAGAGAGAGGAGGGACAGAAGATAAGCAAATGTTTTTTGTGTGAAATTTAATTACAAGTTACTGCTACTAGTTAGCTGCATTTCTCAGTACTTTCTGGTTGTTATAATAAGTACAATAAGTTATAACATTTGATATCTTTAAAGTGTGTCCCAAAGATAAAACCTTTCAATGCTTCCTTTAAGTTAAATTGCTCTCTGTTTTATTCAATTTAATCTACACTCCAAGGTGGAGCTCCAGCAGGATCAGGTCATTCTTGTGCCATCTAATTCCCCACATGCACAGTGACTTACAGTGACATACATGCTATGATTAATTAGCCAAATATATTTCCATTCCATTAGCAGCTAATTAACTTGCATGAACAGAGTCAGAGTTCCAGGACATTAAATAAGACCCAGTGTGGCCCGGTGGGTAAACCAAAGTTCTTCTCAGTGTAAATCTAATCACTGTAGAGATCATTCAAAGGGGATCTGGGCAAGTCTACTAACTCTACAGCCAAAAACCCAGCAAGAGCAGAAGCTGCCATCTTTGTGCAGAACTTCAGTTTAATGTTTCTTAGAACACAAACAAACCTTCATGTACAGTAGTGGAGTAGATAGAAGGGCCAGAGGGGACAGGGTCAGAAAATACAGTACTGTGCAAAGGTCCTAAGCCACCCTTCTCTCATTTCTTTATTTTTTGTTTCCAGACTTTCTTGTATTTTTAACGCAGCCTTGTGGAGGAGTTCTCTAGGCTTCCTGGAGGGCTCTAATTATCAGGCCAGTCCCTGTCCCTGACCAGTTTCAGAGAATTTATTTGTTTCTTTCCTAAGCCACACAGTGTCCTATGAGTCATTCAAAAATAAAAACATCTAACTTAACACTCCGGAGAAGAAATCCCACCAAGCAGGAAGGGGAGAACCTGCAAACTCCATGCACACAGACCCGACGCATGAAATCGAACCCTCAACACTGGGGGTACGAGACCTTGAGGCTAACCACTTTGCCACCGTGCTAATACATGTGGAGCTGGTTTTAAATGTGTAATCCACCCCCTATACAGTAGGTACACTTCTGCTTTGTCCAAAAAAAACCTTTAAACAATCAAAAGTAAGTGAACTGCTTAAATCATACCATTGCCATTTTATCAACTCTAGAATATGCACATTGTCAGTGCTACACTTTTATCCATTTTATCCTGGAGAGAAAAAAAGACATCTGAAGACAGGCACATCAACTGAACTATTTTTTAAACTACCTAAGTACAGCGGAAGTTTGTGGGTGGCTGCTGTCAACAAAAGGTGAAAAGAAAGAAGCAGAATCATTTATTCATTTTTATCTCTTGTTTGATTGTTCTTCAGATTTGAGACCATTGAAGCACAATGGGTTCAACAAACACAGGGAGTGACTGGTAGAGTAAAACAGCTACCCTGTGGAACAATTGTGTGTGTAGGTCTTTAAAGGACTAAACTTTCATGTCGCTTGCTTCATATTTTATGTAGCTTCTGTAAAATCTCTATCTAAGTCCTACTCAATATCTCGTGTATAGCTAACTCGGTATGAGAAACACAGCATACACACACACACAGGAGACAAGTAGATGCAGGTGTTTTCCCTTGTGTAAAGCATACACAAGCACAGAGGACACACAGGACAAAAATATAATATGACTAGAGACACCCTTGCAATGATACGCTCTTTGTTTCAGGACAGATCATTCCTCATCATGCCTCCATCATTACCCTAGCGAACGTTTCACTTTGCACCATTTTCACTCCTTGTGTTCTCAAGAAGATTTTGGAGGAAAACTTGTGAAGATCTCACACAGTATGAGGAAAAAAATATGCTAGAAAGGTTAAATCACCATCTGTCAAGATCTCTCATGGAGAGAACTGAGCTTGCTGACAACTTCTCACGATCTCTCACACATGCATGAGGAGCCATTAAACCGTGTGTGGGTTTTTTTTATGCTGTGATAACAAGCAGAAAGCTGCCGAAAGTAATTATTTCCAGAAAGGAATTGTAGCGATAAAAACCCCGATTCAGATCCTCTAATTTTCTGATGCCTCTCTCATTCATTTTTGTCTACCTTTCTGTTTCCGCTAATGTGTGAGATTGCAGTCTTTCCAGCAAGTGAAGCAGATGCAGCACCTGATGAGGTTGTTACAGTATGTGGTGCACGGAGACCAGCACCCCTGATAAAAAGGGAACACTAAGGTGGGAAGTAGGATGTGCTGAAATTTTGCATAAATCACATCCAGACATCTATAGCTGGTTTAGTGTGGAATTAGAGGAATACTTCAGCATGTTCTCATCTTAAGCTCTATCCAATGCATTTGTAGTGTATATGGAACTGCAATGACACATGTTTGCTTGCTAGTCAGAATTAGACAGACATGCTTTTTAACCCATCTACATGTACTTTTAGATTACCAAAGGGAGATTTAAGTCAAAAGCTTTTCTTACTCTCAGTACAGTAAAAAATCTGTTGTAAACACACACCTAGGCTACATACAGGCGCTACAGATGTGGTGAATAGTATTCACTTTTAGATGCACTGAAATATCCTGTTAATATGCTGTGCTTGATATAGCAGAAGAGACATATGGATGATCAGAAGGAAAGCTGACCTGTGAGCTTGAGTACAAAATGAACAGGCACTGATGGGTGAATCTCTACTGCTTTCCTAACGCTAAAGGTTAATTGTGATCGACATCGGGTTACGGAGGTGAAAATCATGAGCAAGGAGACACAAGCAGATAAGGCTAATTGATTCCCCTGGTTAGTTAAAGTGCACTTTCAGGGTGCTTTCACGCCAAGTATGATTGGTTCATATTGTGCCCTGGTTTTAATTTTCATTTGTAAATTACTCCCTCCTCCCCGCTTCCCCCGCTAGCCAGCTTCCCAATACACTTGTGTATTTACACTCTCCAGTACAGCAGGTGGCAGTATGCACCTAGTTGGTTTGCAAGCTGCCAATAAACAAAAAAAAGAACGTCAACTTTTGTGCTATTCAAATTTTTGAAAAAGTTTAACCCACTCATCTGACTTTCTACAGTATGGTTTCAGCTTTGGCTATGTATTTCAGAGGAGGAGATCGGTGTATCTGTGCATGTATGCAAATTTAGGAGGATTCAGACAATGTTGATGACATTGATTTTAAACAGCGGTCCACTTCTGTTATCAGGTATGGTTGGCCTCTATATCTGATTCGAACCATGCCCACATGCACCATACCGTGCTTAAAAACAGATTTTTTGTGGATTTGAGCGTGGTACAGTGATTCATGCCCGGACAAGATATGGAGTGTTTACATTTGCAAACGTAAAAGACTTTGAGGTCAAGAGCACTCTGTGCCCGAGTCCCTAGTGTGAACACTTACACCCTTACAAGCTTGTAAATGGAAACAGATCTAAGGCTTTGATCGCAATCCAGGGTTGGTTGAGGTGATAATCATATAATACTTATAATGTTATAAAAGGTTTTACAAGACACATTTTTAAATCTATTTTGGATATTGTGAATTTTAACATTAAATATGCCACACCTATTTCTTAGCAAATGAAAATGTCTCGAATGTTTCTTTAATGAGATGATTAAAAATTAAGCATAAGGTTATAGGGTTTAGAAGGTTGTAAGATTAATCAGGTTACATAAGCTAATTAATTGCTTTCACACATCTCAAGATCTTAAAATCGGACTTTGATAAAAAAAATTATGTCTATAAATAGGTTTATTAGGCATACATTCGGGACTAATAAACAACAGATAATTACAGGTTTGCACTATATTAACATAATTCTTTGCATCTGTCAAATAAAATAGCCTATTCACTGATTATGCATTCACCTGTATCTACTTTTTACAATGACAATTTTTACAAGTTACGTTTTCTTTTGGAAAGTGCTTAAATAAAACATCTTTTTTATTTTAAGGCAGCTCTGATATAAGTGTAAAATCCACAACAAACAGTATAAAAACCAGAATCCAAATTTTGCTCTGTATATACTGTATAAATAATATTCATCGAACCAAGACCTTTCTATTTGTTAATTTTCTTATGTCCGATACACTATGGTTACTCTATATACATACTGTAGTACAACTCAAGAGAATACAAAATGTAATCAAATGCTTGTAATGAAATCAAATGCTTATTTAATATGTATAGCATTTGTATGATAAGTGTAAATATGATAAGTGTTCCATTAATAGCTGGTGTTTAAAACACACACACACACACACACACACACACACACACACACACACACACACACACGCAGCAGTAAACCACATGGCCTGTTTGCACATCTCAACACTTTTGAATGTCTAAATATTATAAAAGAAATGCATACACTTACTAGGCACTTTTATAAGCACCTACCTTTATGCAATTCCCCAATGATGTAGCAGCAGCCGAATGTACAATATAAGATCATGCAAATACACATCAACAGATTTAGTTAATGTTCATATCAGCCATTAGAATGGGGAATAAATCTGTCACAAGGGCTGGTTAAGGTATTTTAGAGCCTATTGATCTCTTTGGATTTTTACACATAGTATTCTCTAGAGTTTACACAGAATGGTGCAAAAAGCACAAAACACCCAGCCAAAGGGTCACACACATACACTGACAGCTTGTATCTGAATGTCTGCAATATTTGGATTAACAAATGGGATATTGGGTGTTAGTGATGCGGTGGTGTTTTTGCACGATCTGCAGTGTCTCCAACTCCCAGCAGTGCTGACTAGAGGGACTGCTGCTTCCTTGACGCCTGCCCTGCAACACATCCACCCCTCCTACCTCACTTCCATGCATGTGCATTCTAATGTGTGTCACAGAGTGACAGGAAAGGCAGACGGGGAGAGAAAGTGTGTCTGTGTGTCAGTGTGTCTGATAACCAACAACAACAACACACACTGCTCCCTTTGAGAGGAAGTGCCTGGGAGGTGCAGGGAGGAAACTGGGCCAGTGGCCTTAAAGGGGTTAATCAGCATCCACCCTGGTCTTCTCCACCTCTTACATTCATTCTGCCCATCTGTCATCTACCCATCCTGCCCTTCAGAAGATCCAGACGTTCTAACACGAGACACAATACACACAGCAGTCTCCATTAATCTAGTCTGAGTAAAGAGCAATGCGGGGTGCCTATTTTTAATCACTTTTATATGAAAAGAAAATAGCCTTGGGCTTGTTATTTGTCACAACCACTTTACGGAGAGCTGCAGTGGAAGGAATGCCTCCAATCTGGCAACCATGCTGGGTCCATGTGTCTAAACTCAGGTTTATTAAATGGTAATAAAACATTACAATTTTAGTTGGAAATATAAGGGCTTATTAAATTTGTTTACTTTTGCTTGCATTAAGGTGAAATAAGTACTCTTTTCTATAAAAGCACTCATTAAGAGGTCCACGGCACTAACCACATTTCCCCTGAGATGCTAAAATGAACCGGTCTTACTTAATCCCATCCCACGCCACTAAGCAAGTAAATACTCCCCATGTGCCTTGCTGCGCTAGGTGTTAAAAGAGCCTTTTAAGAGCTTTTCCCCACATTACACCAGTGTTTAGTAATGAGGCAGGACCACTGGGAGACATCTTGCTGTTAAGGGCCCAGTGTTGCTGCTGTGAGATGAAGAGTGAATAGTAGCACGCCTCCAACAAGTTCACTTCACAAGGGACCTTTTTTTCTTTAACGGAAATGTGCCCTCAAACACCCATCATGTACTTTTAACGCCTAACAAGATACCTTTAAACATACACAATTAATGCCGTCGTATCTGCTGTCTAACAGTACTGTAGGTTTAATATTCCCAAATCTTTTTTGGTCTGAAGGCATTTCCCAAAACAGCAGCTTTGCCACCAGGGCCAGCTGTAATTCAAACATTTGATTATACATTTATAAAGGACTTTTATGGCCAATGATCCACATAAACAGATTTAAAAATTAAATGAAGTAAGAATTTACTGGTTCTCATAATTTAGTCTTTGGGATTGAATAATATTTACATATTACTGTACATATGTCCTGTTTGGCTTTTTCTTGGCTTACTGGTTATTATGGCTGCCTCACACCGCTAAGGTATAGGATATGAGGATATGAGTCTTGTTTGCATGTTTCTCCCCGAGCCTTGAGGGTTTCCTCTGTGTACTCCAATCCCCTCCCACAGACCCCTTCCAAAACAATGTAGGCTGACTGCCATTTCCAAATAGCCCCTAGTGGGTGTGCACTTGTGCCCTCTGAAGGGTTGGAACCCCCTACAGGATGTCCCTTGCCTGGTGCCCTGAGTTCCCTGAGAGTTATTTCGAACATTAGTCATTTTCTACAACACTAACAAAATATCAATGTGAACATCATGATAATTAAAAAGATTACAATTTTATTATTGTTCTTTTTAGTAATTTACTGGCAGTTCAGAGTGTCTGGCTCAATTTCTCTTTCATCATTGTTTCTGGCGTTTAGTCTTTATAATCTTCCCTGAGGGAAACACTGCTATGATGTAATGTCTTACAGTCAGGTTCTCACTCTTATACTCTATAACACTTTATCCTGTATCCCTCTGTAGGGAATCAAACCTGGCCGGGAATCGAACCCAGACCCTGGAGGCGACAGTGCTAACCACTACACCACCATGCCGCCTAGACAGATTCTCATTTTATTAAATAACAAGACCCGCAACGAGAATATCATTGAAGGTTTGTTTCACACGTCTTCAGTGTGTCTGTGTGCCTGTGTAAACCAGTGCCATGAGCTTCATGTTCTGGTGTTATATACACATATTTTATTATACCCAGGGGAAACCAGGAGCACCATAAGTACAATGACAAAAAGGGATGTCAAGCAACATCAAACATATGAGCAAAGTAAAGAGCAACAGGGGGAAAAACAGAACAGACAGTGCACCCTAATGGTGAGCAAATAGGGACAGAAATTTTGGTTACAGAAAGCACATGCTTTTATGCAAACTAATTATGTTATGGGCTTCAAGGCCCTAATGCTACTGTCTATAAATACACTTCTTCAGAACTATAGCATGCAAAGACAGCATGCATTAAAGATGTACTGTGAATGGTAACATGAAAAATAGAGCAACAAGTAGACCAGAACAACATTAATAGAAATATTTAGGTTATGTTCCTAGTTTATACCATTTTACAAAAAAATAAAAAATAAATCCTGAAAATTATATTTATACACTACCGCTCAAAAGTTTGGGGTCACTTTCTAACTCCACGATCGTTCCTGATTTTTATTTCTTTCTACATTGTAAAGGAATGCTGAAGGCGTCCAAAAAATGCATTAATCTCCTTTGAACAGTTTATGGTGAGATGTTTCTGCTACTTATGCTCTGTAAAGACTTCATAACGCCTCTAATCTAAGGTGCTGTTAATTGGTCTGATAACTCTAAATGAACTTCTCGTTTGCGGCAGAGGTAGGTTTTGGTCTCGCCCTCCTGGGATGGTCTTCATGAGAGCCAGTTTCATTATGGGGCTTGACGGATTTTGCAAATGCCCTTGACAATACTGTTCTTGCAAGAACTATTACAGAAAGGCTGACCTCTGTGTCTTAAAATAACAATTAACTGTTGTTTTTGTTGTTGTTACATAATTACCTAATTCCATAGTTTTGAAGTCCCCAGTATTGTTGTAGAATGTACACCGATCAGCCACAACACCAACACTACCAACAGGTTAATTGAATAACATTCATCATTTATTTCATTTATGCCTCTATGGTCTGATCCTACGGACATATATGGAAAGACCATAATAGAAAGTTATTAGAACACCCAGTGCACCACAGCTATATACACTTCTATACTGTAGGTTATATACTCAAGTGCAGGTACTAAATAGTGAGCAATTAAACTTGAGCTAGTTGGCACAGAAAACTACAATCAGAATGAAAGGAAGTGCAGTGTTTCTAAAGAAAACAGAAAGAGCCAATGTTATAAATGCAGAGAACAATCGTGTGATTTTGCTACTTGGGTGTTCATAGTCCTGCCTGAATTATTGCTACTCATATTAGGACTGTAAATTTCAGTGCATCCTGAACATGTTTGTTCACAGCAGGGGGAAAAAATCAACCTGAACTGCCATTGATCAAAGTAAGAAATATATATATCCAAGCTCTTATGGATGATAAAAAGAGTTCCAAAATAAATATTTCTCTATTGAGTAGGTGATTTAGCAGAAAATTAAGCTCTTCCAAATGGACAGGACTGAAAACCTCTGTGTAGGAAGACAAACTAATTGCAATAATGGCAAAATTCAGAAATGCATCTACTGTACCTGCACACTGTAAAACCTTCATAAAATGTTCTTAAATAAAACTTCTTTCTGTTCATATAAACACTTTATACGATTTTCCAGCTCTAAGATAATTAGGATTATATGAAACCTAGCACCTTGACTGAAAGAGTAGAAACTGAATATAAATTAGAGCATCATGATAATTAAAAAAGGTCACAACTTTATTATTGTTCTTTTTAGTAATTTACTGGCAGTTCAGAGTGTCTGGCTCAATTCCTCTTCCATCATTGTTTCTGGCTTTAAGTCTTTATAATCTTCCCTGAGGGAAACACTGCTATGATGTAATGTCTTACAGTCAGGTACTCATTTTATTTAATATCTTTAACATGACCTGCAAAAAGAATACAATTGAACGTTTGTTTCACACGTCTTTAGTGTGTGTGTGTGTGTGTCTTTGTAAACCAGTGCCATGAGCTAAATGTGTATATGTGCACGGATACTCTACATGCCACACTTGTATTCCATAAAGCTGTGTCAACACACTCTTGGTGACTAATGCACAAGTCTAAGGCTCTTTTCATATTTAGGCACGTTTTTGGACACAAGGACATTCGTACCAAGAGTTTGGTCCATGGGCAGTGCTTGAGGCAACTACAACACACCTCTACAGCAACCCTTCGGCTTACTATACATCCCAACCCACTTAAGGGCCTTTTCACCTAGGGGACACCTACTATAGAGGTCAGGTCTACTTCTCCATATGACGTAGCACTTGGTAACCCATGTAACTTCATGGTTTGGTGTTATTTAGGCATACAGTGTAATATACGCACTATACAGTAAGTACAATAACAAGAAAGGCCTATTAAGCGACATTAATGCCAAATGCAAATGCATTAAGTCAGAAAGGTTCACACATTCACTCACATAGAGATAAGCACTGTGAATGGTAAGATGACCAGAGCAACATTAATAGGAATATTTGGGTCATGTTCCCAGTGTATCCCATTTTACAAAAACTCCAGAAGCAATCCTGAGTGCAGACTCGAGTATTCCAAGGCCAAATGTCAAAACACCTTATTTAATTTAAGGAGAAAGTGTGTTTAAATAGACATTTTATCACCACAGGTGATGGTGATCACTGCTCGAGAAAGTTATTAGATTCAGTGCTGGGAGGTAAAGAGACAAATTGGCTGTTGTGGGCCATATCCAATACATCCAATACAGTACATACCCAAACATCCACACAGGGTATGAACACACTGAATGGGAACAGAGACCAATCCCTCTAATAACTTCCAGAGCCCATTGTCTGTAAAACAGCCTTCAGAGGAAACAGCACTTCATCAACTTCCTGTCATGCCATTCTGTACATGTTCGGTGATGCCTGTGAAAGCTGCACTGAAGTGGTCGATATGAAGGAAAGCACAGAAGGTGAGGGGATAAGGAAAACCTCCGCGCTTTAACAGCAGCATAATGAGGCCACCAGTGTAAAGAAGTTGATCATACAGTATGAATGCAGTTCCTTCAATGCCGAAAGCACATTCACTTCAGTACCAGTCCAAAGGTTGGATTAATTTTCTACATTCTGGAATAATATGGTACTGGATCTTACATGAAATAATGCATATGGCATTCGGTAAGTAAGTAACAACAACAACAACAGTCAGTTGGTATTTTAAGACATGATGCCCAGCTGTTATGGAATAGTTCTTGCAATTATACTATTGTCAAGTGCATTAATAAAACCCATCAAGCACCATGGTCATGAAGATCATCCCAGGAGAGCAAGATCAAAACCTACCTCTGCTGCAGAGGAGATGTTCATTTAGAGTCACCAGCCTCAGAAATCACCAATAACAGCAGCTCAGATTAGAGCCGTTATAAAGGCTTTACAAATCATAAGTAGCAGACACATCTCAATATCAGCTGTTTAAGGGCGATGCTTTGAGAGCATTGTTTTACAATGAACAAGAAACAAAAATCAGGAAAGACCATGGAATTACAGTAGAAGCTTTGTTTGAATGGATCTAGTAAGGGAGTTGTGGTAGATGGTAGAAGTTAGGATTGGGTTTGTAAGAATACCAAACCATGGCTCACTGTGGGAAGGAGTCAAATCTCCAAAAAGTCCAAAGATTTAGGAAAATAAAATTAATGGAAACAAAAAATATCACATCTGGTGAATAACAAACCTTCCCTACTGGTTTCTCCAAGTAATAAAACTAATGAAAAACAGATATGGAAAAGAGGGTGGGATTAGCTTGGAAAGGCATCCTGTAATCAAAGGATACAGATATATCAGTGGTCGGATTAGGAGGTGATTGAGATAAAAAAAAAAAAAACACGCAGATTTGGCAGCAGCCTCGAAACCATATCCACACACTCGCAGATTTAACAAATGTTGTCTGTCTCATTGGGTTATGTATCTATTTACCCAATCTTAGCCATTTTAGGAAAGTCAACAGAAGCAACAGTCTGTCACAGTCAACATACATGTTAAACATGTAATGCACACTCAGGCTTCAACCCTGGGAATGATGCTGCAGTATAGCTCTCTCTCTCTCCCGCTCTCTCTCTCTTTGACATAAGGCCTGTCAGGCTGCCAGAACTGGAAGGCTTCATTTAGAAACTCATTTGCATAAAAATTCTATGAAGCTTAATTTTCTCTTCCATTCATTTTACCTCCATAATTAGCCAGCATGCTTCCCAAGAAGAATGTGAGTAGACATAGCTGTGAGTGTGGGTGGGGTTAAAGAGTGAAAGTGTGGATGCATGCGAATGTACAGTAAGTGTGTGTATGTGTGCGAGCGAGAGAGAAAAAGGGACGGAGGGAGAGAGATAGAGAGAGAGAGAGAGAGAGAGAGAGAGACCAGCAACAGAGACCAGTGTCTGTGTATTGTCAGCGTTATTACACTATGCTTGTGGATGGCGTCGCCATACTGGAATCCAGTGGGGAACCAAACACAAAATAAAATCCAGAGGAAAAACTAGGCACTGTGCCCATTTGTTTGTGTGTGTGTGTGTGTGTGTGTGTGTGCGCCTGTCAAGATGCCTCATAACCTCAGGTCACTTTCACGCACATGTGATAAGATTCCATGACTCAAGGCTCAAAGCTTAACTCTCACGCTCGAGGTCTCACCCATACACACACAATGATCAAGTTACACTGTATAATTTATTAACCAAAAATTGCATGTTTGAAATAAACCAGCAATACCGTGGCTAGAATTCATCCAACATTCACCCACAATGCCCAGGAATCTAATAATGCCTGGAGGCTTCACAGTGTTTACAGCATCCGGAGGTCAAATGACTCAGTACAAGTTTGGAAAATGTTGCCGAGTAATTGTGCATTATTAAAACAGTTCAAATCAATCTTTGCATTTGTTTTTGCATGATCTGACATAACGGGGCGAAGTATTTATTTTAATGAGTCCCACAAACTAACAACAAATGCATGCATGGTCTCAGACATGACAGAAAAGTACGGGTCACGTTAGTGTTCTCCAGGGATTTCAGGGGACAATAAAGGCAGTCTATAGAACTAGTCCCATATATCTCCTAAACAACGGTACAGTTTGAGCTATGTGAACATGCTGCTTGTTGTGAACCTTCTTACACACAGTCTGCTGCCATGAACACCCCTTACCACGTTCAGTGAAATCTCAGAATTTCTTTATATAGTGGTGAAAAAGTGAATAATGGAAGAGTTGATCCTACCTGCTCTGCTCCTCAAGATGTCTAGCTTCTCCATGTCAGTGTTCACAAAGGAACTGAGAGAGAAGAAGTGTGAGTGAGACACAGAGAGACAGAGAAGGAGGGACTGGAGACCACGCAAGTGCCATGAAACCGCTCCAGCTAGTTAAACATGAAGCGGGAGAGCAAAACTGTAGAGGAGTGAGGGAGGCATTGAGGTAAGAAAGATGGATTAATTAGATACCAAGAAGAGAAAGATGATGTTAGAGACACAGACAGGACAAGAATACGCTGGACTACATAGAGGAAAAACGAAACATGGCACAAAGAGAGAGAGAGCGAGAGAGAGAGAGAGAGAGAGAGAGGTGGGGGTCTGGATTTGCTTCCTCCACTGTGGCGGAGTGAAAGACAGGATACATGAGCTCTGCATGCTTGGGGCTCCATTGTGACTACATTTCTCTTGCTAATCTCACACACACCTTCTTAACCAACTGATGGTGACATACCGTCTGACACATAAACACACACACACACATGTTCCCTTGATTGTGGACTCTCTACAGAGTCTCTACCAAAGAGCCTCGAGGAGAAACATCTCATGATCACCTTGAGCTGCAAGACCATCTCACAACGCCACGAAATCCCACATCAGCTTCAGAAAGCGAGTGGGCAAAATGCCAGCGTGACTCAGCAGCTTCATCAGATCTGTGTGAAACAGCACACTGTCACGGTGCTAACACAGCCTGCAGATAAACACAGCGAAATATCAGTGCATCGTTGCATGCAGCAATGAGAAACGAGGAACATATGGTGCACATTCAAACACACACTCAGTGAGCGCGCACACACTGATGGTAAATTCGCCAAGGTCAAAAGCACACACACACACACACGAGATTATCTATTGCTGAAAACAACCAGAGCAAATATCTGACCCAAATAAACTCTCTTTCATGCAAATCTGTCCACCTGCAGACTAGAAATTCTGGCATTTCACACAATTAAATTATTGTTCCTCTGTCTCAGGGCACTGAAATGACACATTTCCCCTTAGAAAAACCGCACGATGCAGCGAGGTGTAACATCTGGATACTTTAGGATTAGAGATCGGTAGGTTTCAAAGGATCACAAGCATTATTTAAGCATGGTCGTGCTCACTACTTTTACAAAAAAGACATTGATTTGCTACATACTGTAGCAGCATTGCAACAAATCAAACAGTTCAATTGCAACATGTAACAGTAGTGACAATTCTTTAATATAAACTATCTGTAAAAATAGATGAATTAAAAATACTGCACGAATAGTGTGGAAATAACATGACCATAATAATAAGGTAAACAGTATTAGCTAGATGTTATTATTGTCCTCATACAGTAGGTTGTTTTAATCAATTATAAATGGAATCTGTTGAATGTTAAATGGTAATTGATTTCAGATCAGATTAAAAAAACCCTCCAGCACTGTTTTTCATTTTCACACATGGAATGTGGATGAAGCTTGCGCTAGATGATCTCAAAACATAACTCACTACATAAGGTTAGCTTTGTTGATTGGACATTCAGAGTTGTATTGAGGTGCATTCTGTACTTTAATTTTTTTTTTTCTTTTTAAAAGCAGTGATATTTTATTTTTAATGAAAACAGACAGCCAGGGGAGTGAAGCAAGAACTGGTCAAATATGAGTTCTTTTTTTAATACAGCATGCACTAGCTATCCTGCTGTCTTCCCTACCTGATAAAAGGTAGGGTTTGTAAAGTTACAGTAAATCCAAATTCAAGATTGCACCAAGATCTCTAGCTTTGATCTCCAGTGCCAGATTTCCAAGTCTGTTATAAGCTGCTTTAATAATTTCTGTCAAAATCTTTTTGGCTTAAACTGCTCTTCCTCCAGTAAACAAATGAGAGTCACGCATGAAGGGTAGCGACGTCATCTGGTGCTACAGATATGTACAACTAATATCCAATGACTGTAATCTTACACAATGAAAACATATACGAAGAAAACCAACAATGGTCGGGTACAGAGCCTTGTGGTATACACATCATGTTTTTCTACCAAGACATGTTCTTTTTCCAAGAATAATACAATTCTGCCTTCCGTTAACATCTGTGATATCGATTGTGTTAAACACAATCGCAGAAAGAAAAAACATGCCCACATTACATAATTTCCTACTTTAATTAAACCTGTTCTAGTGCTTGATTGGATTTAAAGCCAGACTTTCTCAATCACTTACTCATCGTCAATACCGCTTTATCACGTATATTACAGGGGGGCCAGGATGCTATCCCAGGAGCATGAAGCAGGGTACACCCTAGACCCATCCATCACAGGACACACACGTATACTGTACACATTCATTTACACACTAAGCTGCAATTTTGGAACACCAATTAGCCTAACCTGCATGTCTTCTATAGTTGTACATAATATTTACGTAAGACATTTCCATATACGCATGTTTGCTTCATACCTTCAAACTGATCTTAATTTCTTTGTTAAACCAGGGAGATCCTTTTGTGGCCATGTTTGAACATACAATAACAGTCCAACAATCATTACGCCACATTTTATATATCAGCACACTTCTGTGTTTTCCTGCAGATAACTTTTACTTGATGCAAACACTTGAACCTGAACACCCTGTGGTTAAACCATATTTCAGTGCACATGAACCGCACCCCACATACACATAAATTTTACACATGAGCTGAATTCCAAGTACACATGAACCTTATTTGAGACCACATTGCAAGTCTACCTGGCCATGATTTATCTATCCCACCCCAAACACCGTTCACAGTGTTCACACTAATAAAACGACTTTTAAGTCAAGTGTACTAGGATCCGGCGTTGGTCGGCGTTAAGGCTGCTTTTACACTTGGTATGATTGATTTAGACCATGCCCAGGAACGATTGCTCCCAATCCTTACTCTCTTGCTGACCAGTGCTCACCTTATTATTGCCCTACTTGGCTATACTTATATTTATACTGTCCAATACTGCATGCGCAGGATACACCTATTTGGTTTGCTAGCCATCAATAAACATAAAGAAAAGAAGAAACCCTCCCGCTGCACCTAGAATTATTTAAATTTAGGGGAAAAAATGTTAAGAGCCAGGCTCTCATGTGCCTTCCTACTTTATCAGCTATGCCTGTGTTTGTGAGAGGATGAGACTGGTGTATGGTGCAGGCATGCAGCCATTTCATATTTGTCTTTCATATTTCATTCGAGCTATGCTGGAGTACACAGTGCCATACCCGAGACGCCCTTTTCATGTGGATGGAATGTTCATATTACTCAAACATACTGAACTTCACAGTGGAAACAGTGTGAATTCTGCTGTCACAACCCTTTACATGGTTTGTATGAAAATAGTATAGACTGTATACAGTAATAGGGATGCCAACTTCCCAGGGGTTGAATGGTTGAAAGAAATTTCGAGTTACACTTGAACATCCCTCTGTATATTATTTGAACATCGTATATGTAGTACATGCATACGAGGTTAATTGACCTTCACGGTGCAATGTGCAAACAAGTGATAGAAACCAGATCGTGCAAACACTAAGTGCCATCCCATACTGTACAAATGATGATGTTTCAGTAGTCTAACCAGTAATGTTTCTCACACTTTGATTTCATTTTAATCCTTAAAAAAATATGTAACAATAAACGTATAGGTTCGTATAGGTTCAACATGGAGCAGGTCTTTTAGTTTCTAATTACGGGACGATTTCATACTGTATACTCGCTAGCTCCATCATTAGCCACATTTTGCTTAGCAGCCACATTTCCCTGTTGAACAGCAGCATTATGTTTATGACTTTAACTCTTGTAGAAGCAAGCATGCTGCGTGTTTTCATTTTCAGGAAGAAAGCTCTAACAAGAAATAAGGTTTATTTGGATATCCTGTCAGATAACTGAAATTTTTTTTGCTAAATCTATCTTTATTTATAAATCTTTGTTGAGGCTAGGTCAGTCAGTGCTAAGTGTTTTATATACTACACACAGCCATGTTTAAAGATTTTTCAAGTAGTGGAATTCCTGGAGGATTCCTGGCACAAATGTAACTAAAGCTCGTGTAGTATTTACATTTTATAGATGAGTCTCCTGTCATCATTCTAGCAAGCATGCTGCGTGACATATATTCCAGAAATACTAAATACTAGCTGTTCCACCACCTGGCCACTTTATTAGACACACCTACAGTACCATGGCGGTGGATAGTCAGACATAGCCAGAGATATGTGTCTATGTATGATTTAAGGAGTTAATCCTCTTGGTCTTTGCTCAGTGAGCAGTATAAAACACAGTGACTGTTGGTGATTTAAAATGAGTCGAGATAAAAATGCCAACAACGCTGCTGAGCCTGATCCAGCTTTATGATCTGCTCTTCCGTTCCACTGCCATGCGAGTGCCAGTACACAGATGAGACCAGCACCAAATGTTATCTGGTCCTGTGGTGGTTCCACTGGTGGACGGGGTGGAGGAGCTGATGAAATTTTGCATAGCAACAGATGGTCTGTATCTCTATACCTACAGACCGCTCCTTTATTGTGGGGTTAGAAACCCAAAATGGCAATGACGTTTTTTCTTGGTCACTCTGTACAAAGTAATTTCACACCAGCCGTTTTGGAATACTGTAATTATATACAAACGACACAGGACTACTACCTGTGATGAAATGGACACACACACACACACACACACACACACACACACACACAGACTGACAAGCAGTGAACAAGCTTTCGATTGACTAGCTTTACCACCCATCTGTCTCCATGACAACTGCCTAGTCTCTCTCTCTCCGTCTCTCTCTCTGATAGAATGATGTCATGGGTGAGAGAAAAACATGAATGAAAAAGCGGCGTGTGCATGAAAAGGAAAGCGTGTGTACAGCAGTCTCTGTATTCCTCATCAAACCAATCAGTCCCCTGATCACACACACACACACACACACACACACACACACACTGACACACACACACGACTACTACTACTCTGCTCAACCATTTTTGCACGGTGCCTAGGGTTCAGCACAGGGTGAAATTCTGATGTGATCCGCTGCGCATGGCCCATCACAGAGACACTGAGCTGCGCACACACAACTACACACAAGACAATACACACTCTGTGCTATCACAAGCCTCACACTGACACACCGAGGCAAAGGAACATAACACCGCCTGACCAGACACGCAGATATCAGGTACCGCAGGCAGTCATCGACATAAACAAGGTCCTTACTGAGGGAGTCACACACAGTGTGGATTAACGGCAGAACATCATACAGTATACGGCATGCTTCGCAATTATTGGCACCCCTGGTTAAGACATGTTCTTAGGCTTCTGATAAATTTGAATTTTAATGAAATTCTTTTTTTTATTGCAAAAGCATAATCTTACATACATACATACATATACAGCATACATAACCTGATAGATGTGTGTGTGTGTGTGTGTGTGTGTGTGTGTGTGTGTGTGTGAGAGAGAGAGAGAGAGAGAGAGAGAGAGAGAGAGAGATGTTGTGGGATGATATCAGAGGTTGGTGTCAGTGCCAGGTTGCGCGTGGCTACATAACCTTGTGCTTGTTCAGCTGTATGGGATCATCTCACACACGCGCACACACACACACACACACACACGAATGCCCACATGCACACAAATGTGTACACATATACACATTAACACAAACCTATAAATATTCTCACTTGCAAACACACACACACGTACACACACACACACACGTACACACATACACACATGCATGTATACACGCACAAGGTGGTAGTATGTAAACTGCCATTGACATCAACCTCTGATATCACACAACATCTTTCTATCTCTCTCTCTCTGTCACACACACACACACACACACACACACACAAACACAGAGTCATGCGTAACCTGCCATTGACATCAACATCTCACACATCTCTCTCTCTCTCTTACAAACACACACACGCACACACACACACACACACACACACTCCCAAGCCACTAATAATAAAATGATTAAAAGCAGATGTAAAAAAAATAAAAGGATTCATTCATTAATTTAATGAATCTACTTCTCCATGTAGACATGTATGAATGTGACCCACAATAGTTATATCACTTATGCAAAGATAACTGTGTGTGTGTTTGTGTGTGTGTGTGTGTGTGTGTGTGTGTGTGTGTGTGTGTACTGTACCTGTTGCCCCTTTAGTTTTGTGCCTCCCTTTGGCCCGGCGTTGGGAATTGCCCATGGTCCCGTGTTTCCTGTCCCAAAACATCACCTCATCCCAAGCTCACACCCCAGAGAACTGACAGAGACTGACAGGCAGAGTGTGTGTGTGAGTGTGTGTGTGTGTGTGTGTGTGTGCTTGTGTGTGTGAGAGAGAGGTTGCTGCTCTGTGTCTGCACGTTCTTCGCGGAGCAGTCTGCAATCTGGAGTGTATTTGTTTGTGAGAATGCGAGTGCATGCAAGTGTGTGAGTGTGTGTGTTTGTAAGTGTGTGTGAGAGAGAGAGGAAAAGAGAGAGAAAGAGAGAGAGCGAGAGAGCAATCACATCTTCCAGCCAGTGAGAGAGCGGTGCATTCACTTCATTGAGAGCCAGGGCGCGCTCGACGTATGGAACAGGTCTGTATGGAAAAGATGGGGAATGAAAAAGAGGGGGGGGGGGCAGGAGAGAGGGAGGGAGGGAGGGATGGAGGGAAGGACGGGGAGGAAGGAGAGGTGAGCGGAATACCGAGAAGGGTACAAGGAGTGTGTGAAACACAGACAGAGTGTGAGAGGGAAAAGAAGGAGGGGGCTGCTTGATCACTACTGAGTGCTTCTCAAGCAGAGGAGGAGCTACTGCAGCTGGAGAGAGAGAGAGAGAGAGAGAGAGAATTCAGGAGTGAAGTGATGCAGCAGAGGAGAGGTAGAAAGAGAGAGATGAAAGGAAACGAGACGTGGAAAGAGAGGATGTAAAAAGGGAGAATCAGAGAAGCGAGAAACTGGAGGAGAATACTGAGAGCGCAGGATAGGCTCAAGGTAATGGACGACCAGGAACTGGAGAGGAGGGGCCGTCACAGAGAGGAGCGCTGCACGGCAATGGCAGTGAAGGTGTTCTGCAACCACTAACTACACACACAAACATACACACACACACACACACACACACACACACAATCGTAAACACACTCATCAGCGTAGCTGGACGTGCTACGCTGAAATTTTTAATGGAAAAGCCTGACAAGCAAATGTGGATGGTAGCTTGTTAGGACTCCAGGCTAAGGGTTATGGGCTGCCAATGCACACACACACACACACACACACACACACTGCAGTGGAACAAGGGCAGGTCCCTCCCTTTACTGCAGCCTGAAGCTTAGCATTCTCAACCACAGCACCAGTCTGCATTATCAATTCATCACATACAGCTGTCTGGTAAACATCACATGCCCACACACACACACACACACACACACACACACTTAGAAATGCAATACATTCAGGGAATATATATATGCATTAAGACTGACCTTAGGAAAGCTATGCATTAGTAATACACAGAACATGTAGCGCTAATATCGCAATTTTCAACACAACGATTGAAAATCATCAGTCGAGACACACAATAGCGATGAGTCGGCTATTCTGAGAAACGCCACACGTTCAACAGTAGCATCCTTTACTACTAGAGTGGATGTGTCTCGACTTCGTATAAAGGACACGTCTAACCCGAGTTCATACTCATGCATACATCAGTGCAGTCCCGTCATCTGACCATAAAACATCAGGTTAAAAAGGCGTTAAAACCCGTCAGGATTTGGTCTCGATTCAACTGAATTACTTATTAATCTCATTCATTTAAGGTCGATCTGTTCTCAGACACTCAGAGGTCGTAATCGGAGCTGCCGTTTGCAGGTTACACACAGCATCAACTGCAGCGTGCTTCGATATCAATCAGCACAGAACACACTCCGCTGAGCAGAGCCTCACTCACAGTGTCCATCAATCACCCTCTCACTTTCTCTTGCGCACACACACACACACACACACACACAACTATACAAGATTTAAGATTCAAAGAACTTTATTAATCCCAGAGGGAAATTGCTTATTCTTGGTTACAGTTGCTCACCGTTGTTATCCAGTAGAAAGGAAAAAAATTATAACGAAAATAAAAAGAGCCTTAAAACAGTAAGTACCATATTGCACACTAAACTTTTAAATACCCATTTGCACACTAAATATGTTGCACAATTTATACATTAATCTGATATATGTATGTAATATTGTATTATTATATGTAATATTATATTACATAATGTATTGGTATGTAATATTATACTTATTACAATATTAATACAGGTACGTATGTTATTACACACAATAAGACAATACTACACATAGTATACACACACACACACACACACACACCTACACTTTGATCTATTTCTAAGCGATACATAGAGCTGAGCTGAGTTTCTGTGCATGATGATCATGGTTGTCAATACGGTCATACGGTTTCCTTTCTCATTAAAAAATTGTCCCATTAACTGGATGGTTACTTACCACCAGGTGCGTATGTGTTTTTCAATTAAAGGATCCCAGAAAAAGCTCTGGACCCACTGCAACTTAAAACTGCAACATGATGAGTCGGGAACAGAGAGAGAACTTGATTCTTATGGACAAATTCACCTATTTTAAAAAGTACTGAACATTTAAACATGTTTATGATCTTGAACAAAAGACAATTTTCATTTATTTTGGATGATTAAGGAACCAGGTTGAGACTGTAGGTTGATTTGTGAGTCATGAATAAAACGGGTGTCAGATCTCGCGGATCAACTGATCTGATGTGGTGACGCCTAGGATCAAAGGAACAGATCTAAAGAAAAATTGCTACAGTTATGACTTCTCAAAGATCCCATGAGTGAATTGGTGTCCTGATAAATCATTTTTCTAATGGCCAGTGTAAGGGAGACAGACAGCATGCAGTGTGTGTGTGTGTGTGTGTGTGTGTGTGTGTGTTTGTGAGAGAGAAACAGCACAAACATTTAGGGCGCAGGGAAGCTCTGGAGTAGCAGCCATCTGGTCTGCAGAGATTATGGATAATTAGTCCCAAATTAATAATCCCACACTCACACATTGTACGTGCTGTTTGTAAAGAAGGAGGATCATAACAGTGTGACCCTAAAATACTCGGCCACAAACACGAAACGCCGATTCAACTTCAGACGGAAGACATATGGTGAATACAAATAAGGGAACATAACCTTAAATGTCTGTCTTAAACACATGCACAGACGCTTACAATGTGTGTGGCGTGGGACTAATTTGGGTTTACAAATTAATCTCAAATGTGCCGATGCCAGAGTTTCCATAAGACACATGGCAGCAGTCATTCTTCCTCTAGAGCCAGGGGAAGTAGGGAAAGAAAGAAGGAAGGAAGGAAGGAGGGAAGAGGGCAGAGGAGGTAGAACAGAACAGACACGCTCCCCTTTACACACCACAGGACTGGGGCAATGTAAGGTCTTATAAACACACACGCACACACACAGGCACGATGAGTAAGAAAGCAAGACAGAATGCTTATGCTTTCATTTCCTGTTTGACCTCCACACAGACACACACACACACACACACACAGAGTACATAGCATTTTCTGCATTCAGTGCTTATTAGTAGTAGTGCTGAGGACCACAGTATTATTCAGAATATATACTGCACTTTTTGCTTGATGTCATATTTATTAAACAGTTTGTGTGATGTGATTCGACTACTGGAACAGCAAATATGCCTTTTTCACATAAAATACAGATATACAACCTCTGAGTATAAGCTTATATCTAATGTTGACCCAATATTATTTTTCCTCATTTTTTTCTTACTGTAACAAATACCTGATAGATCAGTCTGTGAAATTAAAGTATTGGTACCCTTATGTTGAATTTTGAGGCAGGTGCAATCTTGCGGATGTGACGTTCACATACTGGTAAACAAAAGAACCTCATAGCATGGACCAGCTTAGTATTCATGAACCAATCTGCATAACTCGATTAATGTTATCTCCTAATATTTGTATATGTTTAATAATCTTTTACATCCTGAAAAACATTTTATCAGTCTTACAGTTCTGACTTTAAACCCAAAAGGCACATCGTTATGGATGTGATTATTTTAGCTCGTTCTTGATACATTTTTGAAAAGGTAACTTAATAACTAAATAACAGCGGACCTAAAGCGTTAGATTACTCGTTACATCAAATATAATCCAAGTACTCTAAGGCGTTACTTTGTAACGAGTTACACCCAACACTGGTTATGGCCAATGGAGTGCAGTTGGTGAAATGCATTAAATCTTCAATTTCAGCAAGAGTTGTTTAATAAATACCTTACCTTCCTAATCCTTTAACAGAAGTGAGAAAGTTTTAATCCTTTTTCAAAGCACTTAATCAACACTGTCCAAGCTGGTTACTCCACTTGTAAGAGAAAAAACATGCATTTTTCACTATAAAACCTATTTTTGGAGTAGCAGGGAAATCCTCAAAAAAATAAAAATAATAATAATTATTATTATTATTATATATATATATTCAATAACTGGATCTAATACAGTAATAAACTGAGCTTATTGAACCAGGAATCTAAGCTCAAGTCACCCAAATGAATGCCTGATTTGATGCGATGTGTCACACGTTCTGTATATATTTCTCATTCAACAACAGAGAGGGCTTACAAGTGCATTTATACGTGCTGCCTCTTCTCCAAACCTACGTACAGTATACAAGATGGAATAAAACAGTCACTTTTTGTTTTAGTTAGAAATCTCTGAGCCCATACGATTTGTGACTAGGTGTTTCCGCAGTAGTGTGGACAGCAAACGCTGGATGTGCAGATAATTGATAGCGAAGCAAAGACATTCAGCTGTTACATCGAAACAAACAGGGCTTTGCTGAATAACAGAAAGTGAGAGAACAAGAACAGGACAAACAGACACGTTACTGTAGAGTTGCATATGTCTAATACGCATAGACACACACTTTCAAAACTGATCAGGCCGAGTCTCTCCTGAGTTTCAGAAGTAACAGCTGTGTGTTATGAGTCTCTATACAAACTACAAGAGAGCTATCTTACTCTCTGTCCCCTGTTTCTCATACGCACAAACTCAATACCGCATGGTGTGTAGCAGCTGCTCTCACAGCTGCACACGCACACACACACACACACACACACACACACTCTTGCTTCCAATCAAGCAATACAGTGTGGGAAAGAAAAGCAGGATCCCAAGTTGTGTATCTGTTCTTACCCTTCCTCTGTTTCTCACTATAATAACCATAATAATGAAACTAATCCCAGTCTAGATTCTTTCACGTGCTGAGATAGACCATAAGCTTTCTCATGGAACTTGATCTGTTTGGACTTCTTTTCTTTCACCGTTATCAAACTCTCATGAACAGCATGACTATTCATTTAGCCTGAATAATGAGCTGGATGCTGGAGCTGAGGATGCATTAGAGGCACAGACCAGCTCTTCTAGACACTGCCAAACTCCACAGAGTAGCAGATCAATCATGGTTACTGTCAGCACCTTTAACCCACTCTGTTAAACAGGCTTCTTTTCACAGAATGGTCCATCAAATCCAGGGTGCTTACAGCACACACCACTCAGTCATTTAATCAGAATCAGAAGGTATGCTCAGAACTTCCATCTACACAAGGCTGACTTCTGTGACAAGCTGGAAATTGATGATGATACTAAAGCTCATGATGATGATTTACCATATCGCTGTAATCTGTACAGTCCAGATAAGCATCACAAGTATCTTAAGCTCATCATGTGATAAAGACATTGTATGCATGTATACAGTGCAGACGGAAAGTTTTATTTAAAAAATTAAGTAAAATTTACATACAATATGTGTTCAGATCCTTTGATATGACATTTGCAATTGTGTTTCGATGTGTTCTGCTCCTATCAGTGGTCCTAGAGATGCTGCTACAATTTCACTGGAGTCCACCTGTGCCTAACTTAATAAAAATTTTAAAGGGTCTGAAATCTTTCCTTTGGCACTATATAATGTACATATACATTGTTGGCTGCTCCCGTCAAGGGGTCGCCATAGCAAACCATCAATCTGCACAACAACTTGGCATACGTTTTACACCAGATGCCCTTCCTGACACAACCCTTCCATTTTATCCAGGCTTGAGACCAGCTAAACTTATTGTTATACATTATATATTGATAGTATCATATATACAGTATATATATATATATATATATATACTGTATATATATATATATATATATATATATATATATGTGTGTGTGTGTGTGTGTGTGTGTGTGTGTGTGTGTGTGTGTGTTACGTTTTTATCTAACAGGATGGAGGGAAGCTAGCTAAGCAGCAGTCATCTGGCCTGTGGATGAGGATTACGCATAATTAGTCTCAGATTAATAATCCCTCTCCAGAAGGACTGCATGGAGCCTAGGAATCACAGCATGTATATCTCTCACAGACAGCTGGATTACACAGCAAAGCAGCTTCCACACTTCTCCACCCATCACACCATTCTCTAATTCTGTTATCCCACTTTACAGTGACATTCACCTCGGTATTTCCATCTCTCTTTCATTATGCAGTCTTATTCTATCACTCCAGTCTATTTCTCCTTCATATTAACGTCAGACGTGCAGTAGAGGATTAAAGGGTTGTTATGCCAGCTAAAATATGTGCTTTATTGGAAGTCTAGAAGAGAAGTTTAGAGGAGGACATTTGGTCTGCTTTTCAGATGCAACAATGTAGGAGGATGCAAATAAGGCCAAAACCGAAACAAGTAAATGATGTGGCTATGGAAATGAGTGGAATTTAAATGAATCCAACAGTTCAGTAAAGGTTGTGAAGCTACATTCCTTAACCAGTTCACTGATGGATTGATTATCACATATGTTTGAGTTTTAGGCCACTGATCCCTGACCCAAATCTGTACGCTTCGTACAGAAGTGTGAAGAAAGAAGAGACAAACTGAAAACAGCTGCTCTGGAAAAGACGAGCTTTTTCATGAAATCCGGAACCCACACATTCCTCTGAGATCACTTCATCTGGACTCTTCTTCCAAGTCACATGCTGAGAAAAGTTTACAATGGTAAAAGTAATCAGTATACAAGAAGGTGGTCCAGTAACGCTGTTATATAACAATATAACTATGGATTTCCCCCCCTTTCCTTACACATACACACACCTGGAAAAGAGTATTACATAAACCATGTGTGAGCAATGACAGACCTTATTCTCACATATCTATGGTCTTCTAGTTTCTTGTTTTTTTTATTTTTCACTCACTCAGTCTCTCTCTCTCACACTCATTCCTTCTTATACACATGCAGTCCATGAAAGGCACAAAATGTCTTTTTCACCCATCCAAGCACTTCTGATCATCTGATGTTCCTGAAAATACTTTCAGTAACAGCAGAGGTGACAAAACCTCATTTACACTTTGATGCTAGTTTTAACTACATCCATAGGAAAGATACTGTTTTTTTTAATGCTTCAATAAAATAATTAGTTTGTGTTTTAGCTGAAAACTGCCTGCTGAGATTTTATTCCATTTTGCATGAGTGTTAAATGTGTCTAAGACTGCTTAATGAAATGTGAAGACGCCTAGTGTGTGTGCGCGCCCTGGAATATGCTGTCTAAGCTCTATAATGCTCTGTGTTTCGAGGGTATAATTAGGGCTCCGTCTTGAAACTGGACCCCCAGTCAGGTCATTAGTCTAGCACCAAGCAAAACACACACGCACACACACATACCTTCTCCTTATTGTTTTATTCAAATATTCACCCAAGTACACCTCAACCGGTGTGTAAGGTGGGAGGTAGCTCTGGGGTATGTGCATGAATAAGGAGTTAAAGGCACAGATTTGAGATGGAGACACTCTATTTTATTATTCACAATGTGACCTTGATGAGCCACAGACTTCTGACATTCTGTCAATAATGCTCTAAGCCATATGCCATTGAGCTGAACATTATCACCATCTGGAATTTAAAGAACCTCTCAATTTGCACAAAGCTAATATTATTAAAATGTAGTTAACTGCAAATTAATTTTTTAAATAAAATGTAACAGATTATTAGTTACTAGATTTTGTTTGTATAATAAACTGCATTTTGGTTTTTTTTTGGAAGTGCAATGTACTGCCTAAGGGCAATGGGGGGAAATAATGGCAAAACTAATTAGTATTTGTATATTTCATTTGTTTATCTTAATAAAAACATAGTTGATGCGATGGCTTTGTGGTTAGCACTGTCGCCTTGCAACTCTAGGGTCGGGGTTCGATTCCCGCCTTGGGTCTGTGTGCATGGAGGTTGCATGTTGTCCCGTGCTTGTTGGGTTCCCTCCAGGTACTCCAGTTTCCTCCCACAGTCCAGAGACAAATTGGCATTCGCACATTGCCTGTGGTGTGACCATGATAATTTGAGTGTCGAGATGGTAAAACAACCCCTTATACCTATATCTCCAGGGTGGGGAGTATCCGACACCTAATGAACTGGATGGCATGTGGAAGGAGCAAAAAAAAAACTTATCTGAATTGTATCAAAAATGTATTAAGATAAAAAATACACCTTTGTATAAAAGCAATATCGCACTCAAGGTTGTGCTAAATATCAGTAGGGCTGTTATGGAGTTCTAGGCACGAGGATGCTGATAACCAGGTGTAGAAGAAATCACAGCCTTGCCAATATTCAGCACAAATGCAAAACCTTAAGTGTGCCATTGCTTTTATACGACTGTTCCACAACAGCAAACCAAATGTCTCTTCTAGATGTCTTCTGCTACTTTTTAAATTTC
This sequence comes from Clarias gariepinus, assembly GCF_024256425.1. Taxonomy (NCBI): domain Eukaryota; kingdom Metazoa; phylum Chordata; class Actinopteri; order Siluriformes; family Clariidae; genus Clarias; species Clarias gariepinus. Next base: position 26,173,798 of record NC_071100.1, on the reverse strand, counting down.
AACACCATATTTTTATCAACCTACGATTTGTCTATTTCACCAGGTATTTTGTTCCACCAACAGATATCCTTCCACGCCTGGTGGTACCACGACAGTTTGGGACAGACAGTTTGTGTAATTAATGAGGCGAAAGTAGTTTTAAATTCTTACTAGTACTATGTAGCCAAAAGTTGAAGAGAATAATCCATGGAGGTGGCGGACATACCAGGGAAATTTACAATATTTAGTTTATTATTTCTCTTATACTGTTTCTGGGGTTGAATCTCAATTAAAGTTAAATGGAGTGTATAACAGCATAAAGTACTCAGCAGTGCTTTGGATACTCTCAGACAGAGAAACCCTCTGTAGTTCTGTGGTACCCCAAAAGGAACAAACCAAAGCATTGTTACGAGGTTTTAATAATGCGCCAGGATTTGGCTTTCACTCTGATTAAACTCCTGTAATATAATTCTATTAGCAAGTTAAAAACCTACAAACTTGAAAAAAAAAACTTTTGTAAAACTTTTTAGGAGCGTATACAGAAAGCGAGCGATATCAATAGGTGCATATTCAGATTTTTTCATTGTTTTAGCTGTCAATCACCAATCATCTTCCTGTTATCTAACTTCTCATCACTTGTGAGATATCTGATTCAGTAAGCTAATAACTCAACAGTACAGACACAACTAATGCCAAACCTTTGCCTCAGAAATAATTATACAACCAGGAAACTGCAAATCTGAGTCTTTCCAAAATAATGACCCTAAAAACATTTCTTCCGAGAGCTGCTTCTTGGTGTTGACACTCACCTGCATGTAAGAGCTGAATCCACTTTGCATTAAGAGAGATAAAGAGCTGAGAGGAGAAAATTCACATTCTGTCCTCTTGCTGGTATGGAATGGAGGGAGTGGGGTGCAGACCGGGGGGAATGAATTTGGGGGGCTTAGAGTGAAAAGAAGGAGGGAAATGGTGGGCCAGAAAGAGGGAGGGGGGAGGAATAAGGTTCCTCTTTTCTTCCTGACTAAGTTGAAATTAAATCTATTAAAAGTTAAATCCCTGTGGGAGTGAGTTTGTTAGAAAGACACTGGCACAATGTTTTTCTCTTTCTTTTCTCACCTCCTTTTACGTCTTCTTATTATGACCACTCCATCCTTTTTTGCTATGAGTACTGAAAGCAGTGTGTGTGTGTGTGTGTGTGCGGTGTGTGTGTGTGTGTGTGTGTGTGTGTGTGAGCAAAGGGTTCAGCGAATCAGCTTACATTCAGTTCTACATGAATGTAGAAGACAGAGAAAGTAGAGTACAAAACTCAGCAGACCCTGGACACTCAAGGGCATTGCACATTTTGCTTTACATTTTTCCTCTACTGAAAGTTACCCGCCGCCGCTGCACACGTACATTTTCATCAGAATAACACACGAGGGCACTACTTTGTTGCTCTTAGACTCGAATAATATTATTTTACTGCGCTCAGGGTTTTAAAAAAACAACAACTACGCATCCAAGCAGTAAAAAAAAAAAAAAAAAACGACGAGATGTGTTTAAGCAGAAACAGATGAGGGAATGAAGGGATAGAGACAAGGGTTGAGACTTATAGAGATTTATAGAAAAGCCAAAATATGGTGGCCATGGGGAAAAAAAGCTATGCAATCAGAAGCATTCGTCATGGTAAAAAGGATATTAGCCACCAAGTAAAACTCAGTGATGTGGACTTCATCCTTCACTTCTTCCCCAACACACATGGAATAGGTTTCTTCAGCCGGGGACGAGGTAAAGTGTAAAAGAAAAAAGGTCGAACCAAAGTGGGTTCTAATATAGCATACTATGAATGTGTGTGTGTCTGTGTGTGTGTGTGTGTGTGTGTGTGTGTGTGTGTGAGTGTGAGTGAAAGAGAGAGCAACAGAGAGCGAGAGACAAAGAGAGAGAGAGATGAAATTTGAGCTCAAGAGAAAAGCAAACCATGCCATGGAAAACAAAGGGTGTCTCAGGGTTCTAGCAGATATATAAGAAACGTCATGGGTGGGTAAATGGAACCCAAGTCTGCGGGGACCGAGTGGGTCAGGACCATGATATGGTGCTCACTTCTCCACCACAACTACACCTGGCTCTTCACTCAGCCGCAGAAAGTCTCAGCGAAAGGAGGGAAATGTGAGAGGGGGTTAGATGAGGAGAGGGGGTTGAGGGATGAATAAACTACCGATAGACCGCTTTCCACTCAGTTATTTGAGAGGATTAACATTAGGGAGCAGATTCCCACCAAATCAGTTTTTTCTGTCTTTTGTTCCATCTCGTCCTCTTCCTTTGACCAAGCAGTCAGAGATTTTGGAGGAAGTTAACCAACGCTGCCCTGATGTCATATGGGAGTGACCGTAATTACAGTCGTTTACATCAGATGGAAATTAGACACTTTATCTGAACAAATATGACAGTGAGAACATGGGAGCATGCCATTCTTCTGACCAAAAATAAATAAATCGTAAAGTATTTATAAATGCACTGCCTGGGTAAAAGATTTTTTTTTTTTTGAAGGGTCAAATTATTGAGCTTCATCATGCAAAGAAAACAACTAAAGAGATTTAAAATTACTGTAAAAACCCTTCAGCAAATCATGAAAACCTGGAGGGATATTGCTAAACTTTGTCAACTTTGTGAAAGAAATGTGTGACTGAACAGCTGTGTGTCTATTAAAAACCACTTGTTAGAGAGATTAATGAGAAAAAAAAGCTTCCGATTGCTAGGGAGCATAAAGATTGGGCTTTAGAGCAATGGGAAAAGGTCAAGTGGTCGGATGAGTCCAGATTGACCCTATTCCAGAGTGATAGATGTGCCAGGAAAAGAAGGGAAGCGCATACAGTAAGGTGAAACACCCACCATGCATAGTGTCCACTGTACAAGCCTCTGGAGGCAATGTTTTGATCTCGTGATGCTTCAGGTGGTCAGGTCTAGGCTCAGCAGCGTCATGTAGTCAGCTGACGACCTGAATGTACTGAATGACCAGGTTACATCACCTATATCACATCAAAGGAGTTTTTCTTCCCTGATGGCACAGGCATATTCTAGGACTTAAAACATGAAAGAGTGGCTCTGGTAGCATGTGGAATCATTTTCATGTGTGAACTGTGTGTGTGTGTGGCTTTTTTTTTTTTTTTTTGGCCAGGTAGTTACAACTGATGCGTTTTAATGCCAGTTAATTGGAAATGAAACCTACAATCAGCAGCTATTAAGAGTGAGTAATAGGAAGTGTCGCTTTATTTTATACCCAGCCCTCAGCATTTCGACTTTTAACCCATGACCTCTCAATGAACAGTACACAGTATGCTGCATTTGATTAAAGGTTGTAACTCATAATCACCAATTTCTGACCAGGACAAACAGAAGAAAACTCAAAATTCACTACACAAGAAAATCTCCTCAGCCTCTGAGTTCAGGAAGTGGAATCAAACCAACATGGCTGCACACAGCATCAACAGTCAACAGAATGGCACTTCTTCATTTTAAAAGATTTTCTCCCCCAGTATATACAGATATTTGCTTTGGATCAACAAACATTCAGATATATATTGATTGCTGTTTTAAGGGGAAATTATACTTCACTCATTACACTTAGCTAGCGAGCTAGCTAGACAAACACTGAGGTGTCCATGTTTTTTTCCACTCACTTTGCTTTTCAAATGCACTAATGCTAAAAAGGATTTACTTCCAAGCTCAGTTAATTGCAGCATAACGTACTGTTCCACATCTTCTTCCTGATTGGTTGTATGTTGGTGGTCTAGATTATTTATTTTATTTGTCTTGATTACAGAGCCTGGGGCATGACAGATTGTAAAAAATGCAGTAAGATATGCATGCAGTAATTTCGTGATGGTACTGTGTAGTTCTGCAGAGCAATTTAAACAACAGGGTTGTTATAATGATGTCACCTGGGACTCGTGAGTCAACCAGCCAAAGGCAAGTATGTGTTTACAGATTTTAAAACAAGATGATTAAACTATTACCCCGGGTTAAGGCTTTTTTAATATCTTCGAGGTGATCAGACATATTGTTCTGTGCACTCCTCCTCGTCAGACACCGTGTTCTGCTTTTGCCTCAGGAGTATGAAATGTCCATTAACCATTAAAGGTCCCAGTCCCTGTCTTTCCTTCTCATAATTTCTATTTAATTCCACTGTAGTTTTTGAATAATTCATAGTGATTATTATATAATCTGCTTTGTCATGACATGATGACATGAATAACTGAATAATTAGACTCTTAAGGGTCAAACGCTGGTAGGTCAAAATGCTGAAAAATAACTGCTGCAAAAGATCTGTGCATAAGAAGCCTTAGGCTTTAACAAGCGGTGCGTTTCTGCCTCTTAGTGGACTCTAATGGGCCTGCAAGCAACCTCACATTACAACAAAACCTCACATCCATGTTTATCTTCCTGATTAACACAAGGCAGATGGAGATGAACTGTGTGATTCATGATGAACTGTGTTCAATCGAAGCCAGTGCACTTATTATGCACATGTTGAATAGGTCTGTGTCAAGTTGTGGAATGAGGAAAGCTGTGAAACACTTTAGTGTTAGGACTTATATCCTTTTAGGGGCAATGAGAACATAGAGACAAGCAGCATTAAAGCAGGCAGCTGCAGAAAGACAATGCCAAATCACAATCAACTGAATAGATTCAAAGCATTCTACAATTTAATGTATCTGTCCTTTTTTTCTTTCCTAACAAACCAACTAACATCGTAGTCCAGCTTTTAATTACTTGTCAATGAAAAAAAAAAAATAATAAACATATAAATCAAAGTAACTCGATAAAGCATTGCACTATAATTAGATACCAAATTCAAGCTTAAAAACAAGAGATATTGTCTCTCACAAAGACAGGATGACTGTCAGAGTCTCTGAACATACAACGCCGAGGAAAGTTTTCTTCTGGCACTGTATATATGTACTGTTTATATGAAATAAATGAATGAGAACTGTTCTCAGTATCAATTCACTCCTGAGCCATAAAGAACATCAGAAGCGTCTTACCTGGGCTAAGGAACACAAACTGCAACATTCTGAGTGGTACAAATTCCTTTTTATAAATTCAATTTTGCTCAGCACCTTTACACAGTGCGAAAACTACCACAAACTGGTTGCTGCAATGAAAAAAAAAAAGTTAAAACTACTGTTCTTAACTGGTCAGCAAACTCACCTGACCGTAACCGGATACAGAATCTATAGGAGTGTGTCAAGAGGAAGATAAGAAATGCCTGACGAAATAATACATATAAGCTGAAGGCTGCTATCAAAGCAACCTGCTCTTCAATAATTCCTCAGCAGCAACAACATATGTGTGTATTCCAACTTTATAATTGGTCATCGCAGACCAAGACAGAAAACACAACAGATCTTTATATATATATATATATATATATATATATATATATATATATATATATATATATATATATATATAATTTTTTTTTGTGTCTGTATGAATTGGCTGCAATAGTACAGCGTATGTAACACATTAAAGGATGTGGAGGCACATATTGTTTCTCTTGCATACACAGGAAGCATGGAAATAGATACACTCACCCTCACCTGTCGACACTGACGACAAAACCAGTTTCAATCAGCACTGTATCCAACTCAAGGCCTAAAGACCACAACAGTTCCAAGTCAATACTCACTCTCACTTAATCTGACACACTGAGTAAATGAGGAAGGACATATGAGATTACAGGACACACACTCACATAGATATAGAGTCTGGGTGTCAGGAAGAAGATATGTGCCACCGCCTCCACATTCCCTCACACACACACACGCACGCAAGCACACACACACAAACATTCACACGCACGCACACACCCTCTTCATGATGCCTTGTTTAGCTTGGTTGTGTGCAGACTCCCAGCTGCCTTCTCTTTCAGAGCAGCACATAAAGATGGCTCTATCTCCACTCTTTAAACTCAATTAGCCTGTCAACCGCTCTTTCTCTCGGCACATCCGCCTCGATTGCCCTCCCTATCCACCTTTCTCTTTATTTTTTTTATCTCTTTGATTTCCTTTAACAGTCGTTTTTTCCAATAACATAAAATAAAAGTGATGCAGTTGCTTATTTTTTCCTGATCTTTACTTGTACTTTTTAAATCCACTCTCTTAAAGATTCTGTTTCAAAACTCCACTACTGGTATAGGACAATGTATTCTCACTGAACACATTAAATTATGTTTATAGGGCTACATTATACCTACAGAAAACTAAAATATAATAATAATTTATAACAATAAATCATTTTTATCCCAATAAAATTAAAATACTTTGTAGCTTAGTATACTTTTTATACCTGAGTCAGATACTTACTGACCACCCGTGACCTTAAAAAAAGATTACAAGATTATCAATAAAAAAAATGTAGAAAACTTAAGCTATTGAAAATATAGCTATAGAATATATTGTGGCGTGGGCGGGGCGGCGGCTGACGACCAGCATGCTTTGCGGGAATGTCGGTGTGTTCACCATGATGGGGAAAGGTGTTTGGGTTAGTGACTTCGGCCCTGTTGTGTGTGTGTTGAGTGTAACGTGTGAAATGTGCTCTAGTTCAGGCTGACGCTGAATTAGAGGTAGGCTCCTGAGTGAAGGTGCTGCTCATGCCATACCGGCTGTGTGCTAAATAAAGTACTCCCAGCCATTTGCATTGGGTAGCAAATAAGCTCACTCGTCTCTCCAGCATTCCTTTCGGGCGTAAAAACGCCACAATTGGTGTCAGAAGTGGGATGGAGAGTAACGGGTTTGAGCGCACAACGGAGGACCTTCAGAAAATCCAAGCGGGCCGCCGAGTAGCGGAGCGACTACTCGCACGGAAGAAGCGCTTTCCTGACGGAGCTAGCGCGAGCACACCACGTCAGCCAACGCGGAGCGGGAAGAATAAAATCCCGGCGCTGGATCTCGGGGCGGAGGCTGGCGCAGCGCAAGCGCCGGAGCAAGCTACAGCTCCGTGCGCCGTTAGCCGGCAAAGCGACCTGCCGCTGCGCGAGGCCGAGCGCGCTGAGCCCATATCGGCGGTACATCACGGCGGAAGAGCCGAGCGACCGCCCGCAGCTCAGTGGCGCTCCGTTCGTGAACCTAGCCGGGGACAGGGCTACCCGTCGCGGCTAGGCAACGAGCAGCGCTCCGACGTTTCGCGGCGAGGCCGAGGCACGGGACAGCGTACACCAGCAGCCGCTAAACTAGCGCCGGGAGGACACTTGGGAAGCCGCGCTGGGCTTCACATTGACTGTGTGCTGGATGGCGTCTTACTGCGGGCGCTCGTGGACACCGGCTCCACTGTTTCGCTGCTGCGCTCTGGAGTACTGGGGCAAAGCAAGTGTGTTCGCCGACGGCCTGATCCTGCTTTCAGCATCTGCACCGTTGCTGGGGGCTGCGTCAAGGTACGGGCGTGTCGCACAGCACGAGTCCAGGTGGGTGGTCGAACTTTTACACACCAGTTCTTAGTGGGGAATGTCGAGGAGGACTGCGTTTTGGGGTTGGACATTTTGGAGAGATGGGGTGCGGTGCTGAACTTGTCCAGCAGAACTCTGCGTGGTAACTTCGGGGTAGCCAGGTTGCTCGGACCCAAACCACAGCTGGACAGGTTAGCAGCACACAACCGGGGGGCGGAACTTCCGGTAGCAGACCGAGCGGGAAATCTGCGCGCTAACACCGGCGCTTTACCTCGCCGGCCGGGCAGCAAAGCGCGTGGCCGGTACTGCGAGCAAGTGGAGCGCCGTCTCGATGTAGAACCCTCGACGCAGGACGTTCCCCCCGTGCAGTCCTCCAGGCTCTCCGGTGGTGATCAGCCGTCCGAGCCAGCGTGCAGCCGTCTTACTGCGTCTCCCAGAGCGTCACCCGCAGTCGCTCCGCCGGTCTCACAGCTGAACTGTGAACCGCTCATCGCCAGACAGAAGGGCCCCACCCAGCGCTCGCGGGCACCGCTGCAAGACTTTCGGGTGGGGGCACCTATGGGGCGAATGGGCGTGGACACTCACAGCCAGGGGCGAGATTTTGCTGCTGGCGAGCAGGTGTGGGTGTGTTCCTCCGGATGGAGAAGGAGGGGGCCCTCGGCCGGGCGTGTGTCTCACTGGGTGGGCCCCTGTACAGTAATAGCTCGGCTCTCCGATGTCATCTACCGGGTGCGGTTGGCGGGGCGGGCACGAGTTTTGCTCCACCGGGACCGTCTTGCGCCTTGCCAGCCGCACGCCGGGGAAACATTGAACTCTGTGGAGGCCGGACCGCCTCAGGACTACGTTTGCGTTCATCCCTCACCTGCCAAAGGACGCCGGCGTTCCCACCGCCAGCGCCGACCGCCTCCACGCTTCCGAAACACAGTTCTTCATGGTGACCAGGGACGGTCACAGCTCGGGTGGGGGCAGTGTGGCGTGGGCGGGGCGGCGGCTGACGACCAGCATGCTTTGCGGGAATGTCGGTGTGTTCACCATGATGGGGAAAGGTGTTTGGGTTAGTGACTTCGGCCCTGTTGTGTGTGTGTTGAGTGTAACGTGTGAAATGTGCTCTAGTTCAGGCTGACGCTGAATTAGAGGTAGGCTCCTGAGTGAAGGTGCTGCTCATGCCATACCGGCTGTGTGCTAAATAAAGTACTCCCAGCCATTTGCATTGGGTAGCAAATAAGCTCACTCGTCTCTCCAGCATTCTTCTCGGCGTAAAAACGCTACAATATAGAAGGTTCGGCTGTACAAATATAGAGAAAAAGGAAACAGTTATGGAGATCTATCACAGGGCACGAACAAACATACACTCACTTACTCACTTTAGGCAATTTAGAAAACACCAATTAGCCTAATCTGAATGTCTTTGGTCTGTTGGAGGAAACTGAGTACCCACAAAGCACTGGAAGAACATGCACACTTAAGCTGCAACGTGGTTGCAGTTGAGTACAATAATGATTATAGAATGGCAAACCTTGTCTTTTTAAGGTTCATTGAACAAACATAAGCAAATGTGCCACAATGTTCTTTGTGATATCGCTGGTATTGGCACATAGCTGAACCATCACATCGAGAACCAGCTGTATTGCACTGTTAAGCCTTTTTTTTGGGGGGGCGTTGGGGATATGACATTATGCAAATTATTATTTTATCTGTCTGTCGAGTTTTGTTTTACTATGTTTATTAAAATTTTTTAAAGACTACATCATGACACAGTAAATGTATATTTTCCTTGACTAAAATAGTTCATTTTACTATTTGATATTGATAGACACAGTAATTGATACGGTATTTACAGAGTATTGGATATACTCTTTGTTTGCCATCAGCACTATTATGTGCCACACGTAAAAAAATAGAAACACACTGTCGGTTCTCATTATGCTCTACAAATGTCTATGAAAAATGTCAAATTGACATCACATTTCAGACAAGCGTCTTTATGATTATTTGACATCTATTGGAATAAGCCTTTATAAATGTGTTTACAGACAAATTGTTCCACTTGGTGCACTGATTTTTTTTTTTTTGTTTAATGCACTGTCTTGGATTTTATTATTTTTCTTTTTGTCACTCATTATTATGTACTGTATCTGTACTTACAGTAGAGTATTGCTATGTATTGCACTATGGTCCTGAAGAAATATAGAAGAAACATAGCAGTATGACAATAAACAGCACACTTATGTATGAATATGAAGTCTTACTAATTATCTTGAGGTACTTTACATACTTTAATCATTACTGTGTGTGTGTGTGTGTCTCTGTAGGTTTCTCGAGAATTTCTCTGGAATCAGATACACTAATGATTGTCAGGAATGAATCATGACGAGCGACATTCCATAGACGACATCTTCCAAATTTAAACACACAAACATTAAAGAACGCAATCTGCTACAAGCTTGGAAATCGAAGCATATCAAAAGCCAGCCCTTCAAACCTACCGGTGAATATAGGTGATTCTTTTAAATGAAATGACACATTGCTAAGTAAAAGTTACACACAGACCCACGTGCATACACACACGCTGCATTTCTTATCCTAATTATGTTACTCTAACCACTTCACCCTGACCTACAGCTAATGGAGAGTGTGCTGAGTGATGCCTTAAAGAGCAGTGGGTGTGTGTGTGTGTGTGTGTGTGTTTGTTTCGTTCACTGTCAGGCCTCTGACCAAAGACTATAGTCTATCCCACAATGCCTCTCTCATAACCCTCTGTCACCACAGTTAAATCTGCTACAGATCACTTTGTGTGCATAAGAGAGAGAGAGAGAGGGAGAGAGAGAGAGAGAGGGAGAGAGTAGCAGCACTAGAAGAGGCAGTAAATAAAATTCTGACTACCCATCCAATTTAATATATATATAGAATAATGTCATATCCACATAATAGAAAAATATAATTAAATTATTATGCGCTATGAAAGTTGGTGGGCGAAAATTATTCATCTCTTGTTTAATGTAGAAATCTGATATGGAGGATCTCCAAATACACACAGCATGTGATTTTAAAAAAGTTAGTGTGTGGACTTCTATTTGTGTGTCAGCTCGTTATCTAAAAATGCACCAGCTTTCCGCAAAACAGCCCTATTCTCAGCCAAGCTGATTTAGATTCCTCTACTGGAGCTGCTGCAACAACACAGGCTATCAGAAGCGTCTGCGTTAAAGCAGCAGTTTGTAATTGTTTAGCACCCCCAGCAGGCTGTAAGTGGGATTGCAAATACAATGAAAACATTTAGAACTCTTACCGTAATCGAACCCACCCGCTCTGCTGAGTGCTTCACATACAGTATGTCATGTGACTTGCATGAATACAAAAAGTGTCAGGGCTGAGCAAGTCATTTCAGCGCTAGATAAACTGTAAACAGAAACCTGAAACTGTTTATGGAACGAGCCATTGCCAAGCAATCATTCTGAAGTTAAGTACTTTTAATATTTATTAATTCTAATATGTTTTTTTCTAGAAATACATAAAAATTACAAAACGCACCTTTTACACAATATTCAACAAATCATATTTACCAACTACTGTCCTGTAACATCACATTCCTGACAATAATATATAACACATTAAATGATAGAAAGAAAAATGTTCTTCATACAGACTCACTCTGCCAAGACCTGGCGTCTTAATATAAATACAGTATTTATGATTAAATTAATTAATCTTTAGTCACCATTAGTAACACCTTTAGCTGGTCATGGTTATGGTGGATCTGTGCCTATACCAGGAATCTACTTGGCATGAGATAATAATACACACTGGATGGGTGCCAGTCTATCACAGGGAACAATGCACACACACACACACACACACACACTGACACATTCTCACATTTATTTACCTAGTATGAGTTTTAAATTAACAAGCCAACTACATGCATATTTTTAGTATATGGAAGGAAAAAACAAATTGAATGAGCACAGAGGGAAATCCACACAGACAGAAACCTGAGCTCAGGATTGATAATATATTTTTTTTCCTGTGTGGATTGTGGTTTCAGATAAATGAATAATGTATGTACAATGAACAGCTATACCATCAAAACCACTAACATTACAAGAACCCAGGTTTGCGGGCCCATTGTGCCACTGGGGTGGCTTTGGTCTTTTTTTTTTTTTTCATGTCAAAGACAGCAGGTCGCTTTTTTATAAACTTCCCCTTTAAACTGATAATTAATTAATTAAGTTTGATGTCAAAATGCAAGCTTATTCAATTGAATCATTACTTCCATGAAAACAAGTACAAATCACAAGCAGTACTATAAAACCGGGACAATCTGGGAAACCACAGCTGACTTTTTATGTAACTGATTGAACAAATGAACTGGCCTTAAATCAGTACTACTGCAAATCAGAGCATGAAGGAAGGTCCAGCTTCGAATCCTGGAGCGATAGAGGAAGTAATAGTGGAATAAGATTGCCCTATGATGTGAGCTCGGTTCTTGGCAGACGGGTTGCTGTTACCACATGGTTACATAAGCAGGCAGGGCTGTGGCCTCTCTGTAGCACTGTGAGGTGTGTGTGGTCAGCGGAGAGACTCCTAATGTGGGCCTTCAGCATCCAAGATCCGAGTTAGTGCCAGAACAAGCAGTCCTCGCCAGAACACACACACACTACAAAGGACAAGTGGAATGTGCAGGACAGCCTTTAGGTGGAAAACACAGGTTACGCAAACATGCAGGGAAGCGTAGTGCTGATGTATACAAAAATAAAGACACATGAAAAGGCACATCGTCAACCAAAAAAAATGAAAAAGTACTTCTGGACAAACATTACCAGCAAGGGCTAAACAAGCTATGGTGAAGTGCGCTGCATATTGACATTATGAGCTAGCGCAAGAGTGTGGCCAGTTTAAAACCTCTGGAACAGTTCTGGAAGATAGAGAGTTTTCCACAGGCCTGCACGGTCTGTAAAAGTTCACTCGATCTGAATTGAGACCTGTTTTCTGTAGTGTTACCGATAAGATGCAGTGTGTTAGCATGAGGATAAAAATGCTGCCAGACAGCAATGGCTCTAGAGACAGCCTGTAAACATTAGCCAAATGCTCTGAGAATGTAAACAAGACTAACGTGGAGGAAACCGACTGGCTTGTTAAAGATGATAAAATATGGTTGCATAGCTGCCATCTCAGCAGATCTCAGCATTTCTGTATTGTCCTCTACATTCCAATGAGGATGAATGCAATGTCCTGAACCTTTCTTCATGACATTATGCTCAGTCTTCTGTCATTTAACAGAACCTCAATCTACCAGTTGTCAATCAAATCTGATCAGTAGACATACTTTAGTCTCTGTGGTATCCCAGGATCTGTAAACAGGAAGAAACAGCAGCTAATGTTTAACACAAGTTTCTAACCACTCAGGAGAAGGATGCACAATTTTCAAATCAACATTGTAGTATATTCAAAACAGCTAACTTTGTCTATTTTCTGCCAAAGTTCCTCAGTCTGGCCTCTGGATGCTCTTGAAGGCTCATTTCGTGCTGGAGTAACTCTCAGGCAAATAGAGAAAGGCGTATTCTCTGAGCGCAGTGGGGGTTGGAAAATATAGTAAAAACTAAGAAGGAACAGAGATTACAATCAATTCAAAACTGGAAATGGAAAGACTCAGGTGGAGAGAAGGAATCAGGAAAATTAGGGAAAACAGCATTGTATTGGAACAGTTTACTCCCTGATGGGTCACATGACTATAAATTTCTATCAAAAGGGAGAGTGGAAAACATCTGCTGAGCATTATGGACCGCTAGCGGAGACCCTTACACCTCTCACCCCAGAGTCATAACCCTCCCTCAACACACACACACACACCTACAACTACACACACACACACACACACACACTAGTAGTCACAATCCTCATTTCCTCATTTCCTCTGCTAGGAAGCAAAACTTGGCCATGAGCGCCGCTCATTCCCTTCTCCTGACCCGACTCTTGCTCAACACCTCAACCCAAACCGTCCTCATCAAATTCATTTAAATCATAGATACAATCAATACAGACCTTGGATAAGTGCAAATGGATTAAGAGAAGGAGGAGAGATGACATCACATCCCATGGGAAAAGGAAGACAAGTGGTAGACCAGAAAAGTGCTTTATAGCGCTCATTAAAGCTGTGAGATCATCATAAAAAATCTGATTAAGGAGAGGATAAAATGTTGAGTGGGACACCAGGCTTTGCTGAACACAGGACTGGATATGCAATGTAAGGTGTTTTCACTGCTGGAGCAACACAAGTGCATCTCACTGATCATCGGACGAAGAGAGAACATTTTTTTTAGGGATAATCTTTCATCTTTTAACATAATACAAATGAACTGTACATGTGACTGTACATCATTTGCTTAGAATTTTTAACTATAAAAGAAGATCTAGAGACTTTGAAACTTGGAGTTTTTTGAACGTACTTAAATTCTTCAGTCTAAGGTATTTCTTAATGAAACTTAAACTCAAAGTTGGCACTACATACTCAGGAGGAGGGATGCAGGGTTATTTATGACTAGTATAGACAATGAAGTAAACACTGAATAGTTGATGGGTTTCTCTACAGAACAAGATAAACGGCATCCAATAAACAGACTAAACATGATGAACAGACTTTCAGTCTACATTCATACCAAAATGTCATTCACATTCAGATTAAAGCTAATCACATCACTTCTTTCTGTCATGTGATCGGGAAAGGAAGCCTATGTTGAAATCAAGAAGAAGAACATTTACAGTTTGTTATTGCTGTTTCCAGAGAAGTTATGGATTTATATGATAAAGTGTTGTTGTCAACTACCGAGGTGGTAATGTACCAAAGTGAAACTGAACCTGACAGAGGATGGCCATGAATCATAAACCGAACTTTAGTTTTACTCTCATGAGGTATAACAATTGTTGGTAATTAAATTTGTTTGTATGTAACAAAATTTTCCTTCTTCAAAATTTGCGGCCAGTGACTTTCTACAAAAACCCAATAAAAGGGCTAGTTCAATGTATATATTTTTAGTTTTATTGTAGTTAAGAGTTATCATTTTTACTAAACCTGTGTGAGGTGGATTTACAGCCTTTCGCAAAATAATCTCTATAAGTACAGTTTTTGCATTGTTTTTTCTCAAACCTGCCAGAATGGATTTATCTTGCTTTGCTGAGAAACCCCCTGCTGTAGCATATAATATGTTGTCTGTAGAAGAATAAAACATGGTTAGCATGCTGTTATAGAAGTATGATGTCACTGCCAGCCCAAATTTGATTTTTCTCTATTCCTTAAAGAATATATCCTCAAGTGGTATTGATTCTTTTAATACCACAGCATCTGTCAGCAATTATGTATTAAATAAACAGTTACTCCCAATTTAGCCAGTTTTTTTTCGCATTTACAAAGTTAACTATCGTTGCATTTTATGAAAGAATTTTTTTCTTAGCAGCACCAAGGATATGTGTAAAGCTATCAAAATGAGAAACATCCCTCATGTTAGACCACTCATTTAAATGAGAAAAAGACGATATGACAATGAAAAATGACAATAACAACAAGACAAAGCACAGAACAACCACTTTTACACCAACACTACAAGGGATCTGAAGTGAGTATACTGTACTAGAGTTAGAGTCGAGTCAATAGGTCAAAAGTGCTAGTTGCTGAAGCAATGGGTAAAACAAAGTTAAACATAATAAAGATAAAACTTTTAAAAAATGAAAATAAATTATGTCTCTGGAGCAATCACCCTACAATTCCATCACCGTTTTGAATTGATTTATTCCTTTTTTTGATCTTTAGTATTAAATAATGACCTTACACCATGCAAGTCCAAGTGACAGAGCTGACACTAAAGAAATGATAGCACATTAATATAAACATCTGGTTTGCAGTCTGGTCAACTTTTAGAGCCAGTGTTATACAGAAATAAATCAGTACTTAGACCAATCAGAATCAAATGCCTAAATGTGGTCTTAATAAATGTATGGAATTCAGTGACTGCCCTTAGACTTCCATTAAAAATTTAATTAATTAATTAATTAATTAACTGTATAGCGAAACATGTCAGACCCTTGTCCATGATAATTAATCACAAACTATACATGCACAGTAAAGACTAAGGGAAAACACTCCCCAGGTATTCGCCATAATATCCATCTTTCTTAATACTTATCACATTTCCTATGACCTTGCCAGTGAATCCCTCTGAGCCGGTTATTAGTCACCAGCCTCAGTCGGCATTTCCTGCAGCGAGTCCCTACAGAGCGAGAACGACAGCCATCCAACTACGAAGCCTAGTTCAGGAACTGCAGGGCACAAGCTGCCCTTTCTCACAGCCTAACACCTCACCATTAATCCTCACCTTCATTATTATTGGAGAAACCTCACAGCACGATCGAGGTGATTTGATTAACATAGATACAAAAGCTATTGTCAGGGTCAGAGGCGCAGCTCTCCCAGCACACGCCTGGCACGACTCCTGTCCCTGTGAGCAAAACCTCGCTGCTGAGGGAAAGCAGAACAAATCCTGCGCGCACAGAGTTACCTTCTCAGCAATCCGTGCTAAAAATAACACCAACAAAGAAACAAACACATGTTGAGCGATTAGGTGAATCTGCCAAATATGAGCTAATGTCACCACACGGGAGGGCAAAAATCCTCAAATACACTCTGTATTTAACTTCAGCAGGTGTATATGAGTAATGCATGAATATGTGGGTCCTGTGAGCTGATCCTTATGTAAGCAAGAGAACAAAGACTTGGACAGTCAGTGGAGACTCAGGCAGAGCTTGACTCATGTAAAACATTTCTATAAAACCATAACAAAAACAAAAGTAGTAAGGTCCACATCATAGAAATATTTCATAGATAATATATCATAATTCTGAATGCATAGATCAATTGCATGTTTTTTTAATCTCTCTTAGACCATAATATTAAGTTATAAGGTAAGTTGTATAAGATAAAAATTAGATAAAAGAAGTTCTGCTTTCCTTTTCCTCATAAACAACCCAGTGAATTAATTACATATTAAATGGACACAAAGTATAATAAGTCTTTGAAATAAAGTTATATTTATGTCTAATTCAGCCAGAGTACCCAGAGGGAACCCAACAAAGAAAGATTTAGACTTACATACACACTAGTGATGGATTGTTCATTTCGAACAAGTCTTAAATGTGACTCAGAAGAACGAGTCGTTAACTTGTTAACTTTCTTCTGGGCGAGCATGCACAAAACACCGCAAAACCTCCGTAGATTATGTTCAGGAAACAGAAATGAGTAGTTACCTTTCGAGACTTCTAGTCCGATTTATACGTTCTTTTGTCACGTGCCTCCCATAGATGCTATGCAGTACAGTACACAGAAAACAGAATTAAGCGTTTTTTCTAACAAGTCTTCTGGTCTGAATCATTTGTTCCTCTGTCACATGACTCTCAAAGACGATATGCAGTGCAATAGATTCAAAAGAACAAACGACTCGGACTAGAAGACTCGTGTGAAGAACAGTTCAATTCTGTATTCTTTGTAATGCACTGCATAGCGTATATGGGAGTCATGTGACAAAAGAACAAACAATATGGACCAGAAGATATGAGAGTAAGCTGCTCATTCTGTTTATCATAATATGTCTTTAGTTGCATTGTAATATTTTTATTACTGGAGCTACAGCCAAAATTTTTGTAGGCGGATGTGTTAAAGGTCTGTTTATTGAAAATGTAACATTTTATTTTATTTCTGATCAAAAAAACGAAATAAATAAAAAAAAAAGATTAGTTCATTTTGATGAACGAGATTCAAAGAACCCGAGTCACTAAAATGATCCAAACCTTCTTTCACTAACACACACAGAAAAAGTGAAGGTGAGATTTGAACCCCCAATCCTGGATGTACAAGATGACATCATTATCATGTCCATATTTTAATTAAATAGATAAGCAACAACTTTTTTCCCTAAAAGCACCCCGAGGATGGTTACCAATATACCTTACATATGGCTACAAAAGAATACATCAGAACTTAACCAAGTTAAAGACCTCTGTATCCTCATAGTATGTACCTCTCTGTCCACACTATGACCATGTTATGAAATAATAGCACACTGTTTGACCTATTGTGTTGTCCTTTAATCAGCTCCAGCAGCAGAAACAGAAGAAGAGCAAGCATCAAAGAAGAGCTTAGTTGTAACACTGAAGGCTAGTCCCTTGGACCGATATCAGACAAGCAAGTACGAGAAGAAAGTTTTATGAAATATGGATCCAGTGAAACACTAGCACTCTACCCAGGGACCCGGAAACATCCTGTTTTCAAAGAGTTTTCATTTACTAATGCATGAAAGGCTTTATAGCTCCAGCGCAAGAATATTATTTTATCTAGACACAGATAGGTTACTATTACTGTTGTTTGCTAATTCACAAATAAATACGTGCCACAAGAACTAAGTTGTAAGTCATTTACAGGAAAAATGTCCAGAAATGTTTAAAAAAATGTGTTCAAACTCCAAAAACATTTGACTATAATTTATTTGTGTAGCGGCTGTACTTTTTGTGAACTATAAAAACATTTCTCAGATCAAATTGTGCAAAGCTATCTACGAATATGTGCTTTTTTTTTTTTTTTTTCAGTTTTAGCTTTAAAAGTGTGCTCCAGGCTGGGTTGCCAGGTCACAGTTTTTGAGAAAAATGGGGCAACATTTAAGCTGGGCTTCATGGGCTGAATACCTTTTGATTATTGATTATCAAATTCTGTAACACAAATACCTCCCACACAACCAAAAATTCAGAATTACACTCTCTAAAGTAAAATACTGTATGTTCGTTTAAAAGTGAATCAGTATGGATACCTAGTCATTTTTTTTTTTAGTACTAAAGGCGAAAGAATCCATATTTTCCTGCTTAATCAAACCTAGACTTTAAAGACTGGCCCTGTCATGTGATGACCGATACAGAGCGACTCCATGCCCAAAGGCCAAACGACTTGGCTGAATGCACTGTCTTATTCCTCCATTCTCTCTCAAAAAAGAAGTGCAGATGTTGACTCAGAGTGCAGGCATGCAGGAAGACAGCGCACACAGCTGAGTGCATGGCAGGCATAAAGTTCAACAGTAACAAACACACCAGCTCAAGCTGAAGATTCCTTCCGCGCTGGCTTTTAACCAATTCAGCTGGAGTATAAGCACGGTACATGACTTTACACTTCTTGACCCTGCTTTCATTAGACATGTGCCAGTTAATAACTATACCATGTAACTTAATATATACTGTCTGTATCTAACTCTAGCTGCAATCCTCTGGGATTCATATAGACGCCAGCTGTGTAGAAGCTGGAATAGATATCACAGGCATGGCTGGGAATACCAGTCTCAAGTTTTTCCACAGTAAATATTTTGCAATCATGTAAGACATTCTGATAAAGCCTTATTGTTGGATTTTTCTAATTGAATGCAAACAGTGACGTTAATGCCAGTGTATATAGTTATTTCTACATCAGTGTGTGTTGTTTTTTGGAGAAGGAGCTTTAATCGAACGTAAATCATCTTCTCAAGTAAGTAGTTTTAATTTCCATCTGAGAAGAAGTTAATAAGTGTTCCGCCTATTTGGGAACTTGGAAAGTCTCCTGGGTTGAAGATTCATTATTAAGCTGGTGGAGAAGATGCCAAGAGTGAGCCAAGCTTCCTTGTGAATACTGTAAATGATGTGAAAAAACAAACATGTTTATTACATCCATATGTGTTATTTTAAAGTGTTTTGAGTGTATTGACTAAGATATCTCTTTTACCAAGAAAACCCACCAAGCACAGGGAGAACTAGCAAACTTCTCATACACAGAATCCAATCCACTCGTAAACACATTTTATACAATGTTTTTGCAATATACAGTAAGAAAATGCTATATTGAATATGCACATAATGTACACACAAAACACGGACTTGACTATGTGATTAAACAATTTCTGTGTCTTCAGTTAGGGTGTGTTCACTGTATGCATTTTAGGTACCATGATGTGTGTGCGCAAGGTCATGGAACCTGCAAACTTTTTTTCATCACAGGCCCATGTTTCTACTTTCTCAACAGAGGTTTAACAGCCTCGTAACAGTTTTGTCATCAGATGTAGGAGTTTCCTAATACACAGTGTAAAAATAAAAACTGTGGAGGAGTTTACAAGTCATTCGTTTCACTTTGAGAACAGATTTTTACCATCCACGGTCAAATCTTTCACCATCTTCACACAGCACAGGGATCTCAACATAGACAATAGTTCCTGCAAAAATACTTAAATAAATAATAAATAAATACTTGCACTAAATATTGCTTTTAGCTGCTGATAGAGAATTATAAAACTAAATGGTTTGTTTTTGTATTTAATACAAGCCTTTATTAATGTGACCAGTCGACAAAAATGGTCATACATCATTTATTAGACATCACAACAAATGAAGGGTCTAACTCATGAACAAACATAAACCATTAACATTAATACATTTCCGTAAGTAGAAAATATGAATATTGCCAAAGTTATGTTATTAATTCTGAGTGAGTTCCTGTCCAAGTAAACTTTTGTTTGGATTAGGATTAAGAAATTTCTGCCTGAGATCACTGATTCATCACAACACTTAATTCATGTTTATATAAATATCATTTTTATAATATCTTTTTATAACAAAACATGTTATACACAATATGCCAAGCAATGAATCTCACTACCTGCTGCATTTTAGACATTTTTCTGGCTTTGAATTAGGCTCCGCCCACATAATCAATCCAGCTGCTCAGCCACACCCCCTTTAATGAAACTCAGCATTGCTGCTAGAGGAAAGTGGTGAATATCAGTGTTTTAACTACAGCTGTAAATGATGAAAATTATGAACTGCTCCTTTAATTAAAGTCCTGTAGAGGTGTAAAAATCTTTGGAACTAATCCACATGTCTAACAGGAAGCTCGATCAGCCAAACTTCCTCATGCGAAGAAGAACAGTCAATTCTTTCATTCTTTTTCTTTCTGTGGTATTTAAAGAAGTTCATTTTAACACAAATTAATTAACACGCATTAATTAATAATTAGCCACAGTCTACATCTTGGTGAATTCTATTCTAGAATGCAATCTTGCTACACAAGACGTCATGTAGAAAATGAAATGTTGTCTGAAATTAAATGCAAATATAAAAAAGCTGCAAGGGCTAAATACGATCCAGTAGTGGAATCACCCAGGAAGTTCCAGACCAACTATTTATTTGATAATTATTTCTAATTATTATTTTTTTATATACAATATATTGATCTGAATGATTGAGCTGTGAATGAGTAGTGTCTACGCTGATAACACCTCAGTCAGCACCGTGATATTAGTTTACAGAATGCACACACACACACACACACACACACACACACACACAATCAAAAGCACAGTAGTGAATGGCCAATGCTATGAATCACTCGTTTACATTCACACACAAATGCAGCTACGTACAGCCGCCCTCTGACTTTTTTTTCCCACATCACACATCCCAATCATACACGGTCTCACACTGGGACTAACATTACCTCTGAAGAATGGTGCAGCGAAAGAAGAATTCGAACTCTTCTCTTCCACCTGCCTCCCCTGACCTGGAGATCTCCTCCGCTTCCACCGCATCGCTGTATACATCCGAAAACACACACATACACACTTATATGCGCTCACAGCCTCTCTCACAGACAGAAGCACAAACTCACACACTAACACTGGGAGGTCATTCCCATGCTGCTCAAGTCTTTTAATTCCTTCTTTTGCTCTGCAACCTAACAGAGTTTAAGTCAGAGAGAGGAGATGCTGCTGCATGCAGCTCTCTCTGTCCCGTTCCATTTCCTTCTCTCACACTCACTCACTCTCTCTCTCTCTCTCGAATCAGATTCATGACTATACACACACACACACAAACACTGCAGCAGTTTCTGCAGTATTAGTTCATTGCCAGATCTTTTACACATACACTCACAATCGATCACTGGTATCACTAGGAGGCTTGGCCTTCATCATAGTGCAATTAATTGCATTGAATATAATATAATCTAATATAAAATATAATGCAATCTACAAAAAAATGGAAATATTTCTAAAGCTTGCATATACCCACATTATGAGTAACCACAAGGGTACAAAGACTCTGTCTTGTTCTGTCTGTAGTATTATTAGCTACAGGTCATATTGCTGCAAACTACTGTTTGCACCAACAATTTTCAAACTCTCATATTTTTCCTTTCCCATTTTCCAGCCCCCGAACACCCCAGAGAGTGACAATTAGTAGCATGCTGAGCGATTTTACAGGGAACAAATTTATAGGCTCCAGAAGTAAGCCCCAGCATTTTAAGTTTAGGTCGCGCTTCGGTTCTGGCGGGTTATTCGTTATAAAAACAACAAAACGTCGAGGCATTAATAACCCAAAAGCCAAGCAGCGTTCATGCCTTTGAAATGTTTACCAACAGATATGGCAGGGGAATGTGGAGCTGTGAGTGTTTTTATATACGCCAGGTCCAGGCAGGGCGGGGCCGGGAGGCCTGGGGCGCGCTGGAATGTAAGGGTGCCTTCACACATACGGTCCCCATCATGCGAGCAGAATTAAAACTCAGCATGAGCTTCAGAGGCGGCACTGTTTGTTCTCTTATTGCCCACTCACACCTCACTGCTCGTGCTGAGTAATGAAACCTGCCAACTCTACGCAGCGCCGTGACTGCATCTATTCCATATTGTCTCTATACACCAGCTATACGGAATGCTTATCAGCCGTGTTTTCTTATAGAACACAACCGGAACATAAGAGAAAATGAAATAATGCAGGTTCATCGAATCAAGGCATCAAGAGCCAGAACATGGCTTCTATTTAATGTGGCAAATGCAGGTTCTTATAAAGGGCTAATCAGAGATCAGACTGACCATGCTCTCCTTTGCTCCTCTCGTGTCCATGTTTCATCCTTGTTTTGATTTCTCGCCCCTCCCTTCAAACTGTTCCCTCCTCCCTGAGTCCACGACCATCTGGAAATAATTCCTCAACTATTACGACAGGCAGACTTGGCCTGTTTGTTGATCTTGACAAAGAGTTATTTTCTAATTAAATATAGGTTTTTCTCTGTTAATGGCATATTGATCATACAACACACACACACACACACACACACACACACACACACACACAAAATTCTATCCAGTCACAAAAACAGCTCTCATCAGTTCCTTGATGTTTTTGAGCAAATAATGGATGTAATTTTTTTAACAGTATCTACTTGGAACCTTTTCTAGATAAAAAAAAACTCTGTATGTCCTAATCAACATCTGTACAAATCTCATCATCGTCTAAAGTCACAGTGAAGCTCTTTTTGCAATGCAGGCATTTCAAAGGCTATTCATCTGTTTATATCTGCTACAGAATTCTTTTTTTAAACCCATATTTTACTATTTCTGCAGGAAGTTAACACAGGTCTCAGAGCTCACACTGTCTAAATGCTCTTGCTGAAATAAATCTCAAATAATGCAATATTTTTTGTAACTTAAACTACCTTTATTTTACTCCTCATCTGATCACCTAGTTTCAGTGTCTATGTAAATGAGCTCCTGCTGAACCACACCCTCAAGAGAACAGCAGAGACGTAGTGATGGGTCGTTCATGAACGATTCGTTCTTTTTGAACGAATCTTTAACGTGACTCACTATGTCCTTCGCTGCATTGTAATATTTTCATAACTGGAACTATAGCCAAAATTTGTGTATGTAGACGTGTTGGGGGTCTGTTCATTGAAAATGTAACATTTTATTTTATTTCTAATCAAAAGAATGAAATAAACTAAATTTAAAAAAAGATTCATTATTTCATTTTGAGGAATGAGATTCAAAGAACCGAGTCACTAAAATGATTCAAACTTCCCATCACTACAGAGCCAAGCAAGAAGGTAGGAAAGGGAGCCTTTTTATATGAGGTCATGTTAGGGGGAATATTTAATTGGCTTGTTTAATCTCCGGCCAAAACAAAAGTAAAAAACATAAAAATGGAAATGTTTTTTTTCCTCATGCTTTTTGTTGTTTGTATATATACACACTGGAAAACCCATCTGAATGTCTAAAAATGTCTGAAAATTGAATTATGCATGACAGATACCCTTAAAATCCCATGTGAGATATTTCTTGGATAAACTTAAGGCCAATTTTTCAATCTGAACAGAGTTCTCACCATAAATTTAGAAAAATCCAGATCCTGAGCATTTTCACATGGCGGCGTCATGAAGAAGAAGCCTGTCAGGATTGTGAAGATGGATTGAAAGTATTTTATACATTTCCCATTATATGATGTCATTCTATGTCAAACTGCAATGTCAAATGTCAAAACCCTGACATTTCATTTGAATGGACAGGAATAAATGTGCACTTTTGCGTACTGCAGCTTGCTGTTCATGACCGCTACATTGTTGGATAGACAGATAAGGTCCTCCTGCTGTTCTGAAAGACTGTGGATGCTCATGGCTATCAAAAGTTTGTTTCTGTCAGCTTTCATAAGCATCTCTGACGCATTTCTGACGCAACCCCATTCACTAGTTCTTCTTCCCAAAATATAACACACTATGGGATCCCATTCCCAATGCACACGAGAGTAGACTTTTACTAACGTTTATCATCCTGTTGGAGAAACCTTGTCAAGTTTTGCATTCAGATCTCCTTCTTTGTCTTTATTGACAACATACAGTACAGTATATTTGCTTGTGCTCACTCAGTAGCTTCTTATCGTATCTAAACATGCAGAAACATTGTTGCTCATGCATGTTTTTAAATTTTAGCGGCCTATTGTGTCATATGACACAAACAAAAAAAATATTTTACTCCAAAACAGTCAGGCAACACTGACATGATGTTCAGTTCAGTTAATAAAAAATGGTTCAATTTGGTTCAACATATTTCTCAGACAATATGTCTGTTTTCCCAACATCCAGGAATAGCTTGTAACATGAACAGAATCTTTGCTCAGAAGTCTACAGGCTTGACTGCTTTTATTTGCCAAAATAAGGTACAGCTGTCTTCTTTTACCGTCTAAATGAGACTGCATTGATCACAGAGGTGTATAATAATAATACTCTCTGAATAAAGTGTGGCAATATTTCGTCAGTGTTGCATGATATCGTGACTGTTGATGAGACTGTAATTAAAGGCATGATGATTGGTTACAATAACCACATTATACACAGATATAGGACATGCTTCTTATAGTGAAATAATCACCGACAATTACAAGTTGATTGTCTTTTCATTTAAGCATTCCCTAAAGTGCTTTATTCTTCTTACACCACAGTAATTTGTCACAAATGCAATTTTAATTGCAGAATACAAATTATAACATCGTTCCAGTTGGAATTTCAAAAGCTGTCATTCCCTTACATTACTATCAGATATAATACGTGACCGTCATAGAGAAAACTGCATGCATATTATTTGGGAAGGGGTGGGGGATGGGGGATGGGGGGTGCTAAAGGAACTATAAGTCCTCTCTCTCTCTGATTACAGGAATCTGAGGAGTGGACAGAATAAACACTGTCCAGGATCCAGTGTGTGAGAAACAGATTTTTTCCAAAGCACTGTCAAAATATGTAGAAGGAGGGGGAAAAAAAGAAAATAGTATTTGGGAAAGTAATGGAAAATTTGATACAGGCACTACAATAAAAAAACTGGAAAGTACCAACAAGATTCCCATCCACCTGATTGTTCTCTCTGCAATGTATTTTACAGTATTACTAGTAAGGAAGCACTAGCACTGCTATTTCACAACAACATAAGAGTTTTAAATTTAAATAAGAGTTCAATTAAAAAATTAATAATGGTTTGTGAGTTATTTGGACAGTATATGGTACACAATATGTCACTTTATATTGTAAAAAGTTGTTTGATTCATTTACTTTATATATAAATATATTTTAATGGATTTACATAAGGACACTTACAGTAAGAGGGGGTCTAAAGGAAGACCAAAAAGGAGATTTATGGATGCAGTGAGAGAGGACATGAAGTTAGTTGGGATGAGAGAAGAGGAAGCAGAGGATAGGGTTAGATGGAGGCAGAGGCATGATTTGCTGTGTATACACTTTATCCCTTATACGGAACAGCCGAAAGACAAAGAAGACAGTAAGAGCCTTTAATTATTTAATACCTGCAGTAATTAACACGTTTCAGCTGCCAACAATACTTATACGTCTATTCTCATTCTCATTCCTTTACCCATCATGTCAGAAGACGTATCCTGCAGTCGTATATATGATGTTATTGAGTTTCTAATTGGTCAAATTATTGTCCTGCATCAATCAAAGGAAACAACTAAGGAGATCGTTGAAACTACTGTACTTAACCTGTCCAACACACTATTAAAACCTGGAAGGATAATACTGAACCGTGGATTTCCTGGAAGATATTTCCTGGAAGTGGTCTGAACAGATTTATATATTTCTATAATCGGATATCCCCTAATTCTTTGGTGAAGTTGCACGATAAAAAGTCATACAGTAAGGAGGAAATCACAGCTATATTTAATAGTGAAATTACAAGCATAGAATTTACAGGATTAGGAATAAACAGGTGTGTAGCTGTAAGAAAACCACTTGTTAGTGAGACTAGTAAGGTAAAAGTTTCAGTTTGTTAGGGAGGATAAAAAAGGTATTTTGAAGCAATAGAAAAAGTTCATGTGGTCTTATGAGTCCAGATCGACCGTATTCCAGAGTGATAAGTGCATCTGGGGAAAAACGGAAGCGCGTGAAGCGATGGGCTTGCTTCAGTTGGTCAGGTCTAGACTCTAAGCAAAGTTCTGGGGCAATAAAATGAAGTCAGCTAATTATCTGAGTGTACTGAGTACACAGGTTCTCACATCTATGCATTTTTTCCCCCAGAAGGCTCAGGGATATTCCAAGAGCATGAGAAATATGAGAAATTTTGGCACATAAACTGGTCACCACAGAGTCCTGACCATCACTTTATTAAAAGTCTTTGAGATGTAGTGAAGAAAACTTTACAGAGTGGTTGAAATCTTTCATCATTAATACAAGATTTCAGCCAAAAATAAATGAACCTTGGACGTAAATAAACATAGTGACGTAACAAAGTTGTCAGAACAACACTACGGCAAATGAGTGCCCTAATCAAAGATAGATTTGGTCCAACAAAACATTATTGTGTACAATAATTTTTTGCCAAGCAGTATATATTTTAATATAAAATAGAGTAGGTTGTGTGTGTCAAGTCAACAAATCACTATTCCAGGATCCAACAGATATTTTTGGCAAACTTATAGATAACCGTTAGATCATTTGGGGGTCTTTCAGGCAACATTCCACAGTAGTTCCATAGACGTAGTACGATTTTAAATAGCTACTTCTTGGATTTTTCTGTCTTTAAGACTGTATATTGAAGAAGCATAACAGCAATCTGCTACATTGTTATAGCAATGTGTCAGAGAGCGAGTGGGAAGACGGCTGTGTTGCAGAGCTACATGGTCTGTGTCATAAGATCCAGAGCCAAACATGAGCAGCCAAAAGAATCTGAGGCGCTGCCCAGAGCCCGAACGAGTTGCAGGAACAGGAAAAACAATCACATACTGCACATGTTCAACATAAAACACACACATGGTCTCCCTTCTATAAAATCCTAGTAGCTCTTTGCATACAAGCACACAGTGACTGGACCGGACACTGTGGATAGAAGCATTTTTTGTTATGAAACTCGTCCCTGAGGCAAAATGACTTCATGTTCACGCTAATGTGGTTACTGCTATAGTCATAATAAGAGTGCAGCCACGAAAATCCCACTCCCGTCCTTCAATCTCAAACATGACTTTCCCACGGGATGCCTGCTACAGAGAGAGAAAGAGAGAGAGAGGGAAGTGAACCTGTTGCGTAACTCTTTCTTTTCCTTTCAGCTGACAAACTGATTCCTTGTGTGCTTGTTCTTGTATATTTGGACTGGGCACCAGGAGAATGAGAACTTCAAAATAGAGCAGTTGGGAAAGTCTAGCACTGCATAAACTTGTTCTCCAGACATTCCTGTGCACATGATGCCTTGGTTCAGCTTGACTGGGCTTCCCTTGGCAGCTGGAACCCTGCCATGGCAACCAAACTCCCAGCCAAGAGAGCAACGGAGGCGCAAAAAAAGATTTAAATTATAGAAAAATCTTCTATGGTGCACAAGAGGGGACTCGGGCACACAGCCAAGGCAGGAAGTTGTTAATAGTTTCTTCTGCATTTCACCTGAATTTATCTCTCCCACTAGAATGGGTTCTCTCACTGTATTCACACACAGTCTTATTTTTCTCTCCCTTACTCACTCTACCACTCCCACTGTCTCTCCTAGTCAGTCTTTCTTCCTCACTCTCACTTCTCTTCTATTTTTCTCCATCCGCATTATACTCTAAATGAATACCCCAACTGTAGACCTCAACCCCTTATTCTATTGTGGTTTTAGGGCTATTTTTCCGCAATTTAGTCAAATGCATACTGACTCTTACAACTACAACACACAAATACACACAGAGACACACAAACCACCAGACGAAACCCACCGAGAAAGACGAAAGATATAGTAACTGTAATGTCGAGTCTGCATTATGTCCAGGCCTCCTGTCACATTCATCTTTAGGCATTTTACTCTATGCATTATTAATCTTTAGGCTAGACTGCCTTTAAGCATAAATGCACTAAAGAATGTATGTGCTTTAGTAAAATGTTTAAAGGAAAAAAACTTTTTCTTTTCTTTTTTTATACATTTTAGATTAGAAAAATAATGAAGGCTTGCACTAGTCATGGGATACTAGCACAAAGTTAAACTTTTTACATTTCATATTCATCAAGCATCTACAGTAGATAGGTAACAAACACTGTCAGTGATCAGGGCAGGTATATATGTTTTTTTGGCATGCTTTGTGTCTAATTGTCCCCTCAAAGAGAAAACTTAGAATCAATACAAATTTCCTCTAACTGGTCCGTTTTATCCTTTGAGGAAAACTCTGTCCCCATCAACATGGCTTGAATGACATACATTATAAGCTATGATTTTCACAGTCACCAATTCGGTACCTATTGGAGATTTTGGACAGATGTGTTTTACACTAGACATGACCATTGCTTTTTGCCCCTTTACCACTTTGGCTTTTACCTTATTAATACTGTTCATACCAAAGTACACTTGTGTATTCCCACTCCTCAATACAGCAGGAGGCTGAATGCATCTTGTTGTTTTATAAGCTAGTAAACACAAAAAAAAGAGCGACCCTCTCACCATCCTTTCTAATTCATTGGCTATGACTGTGTAGTTCAGACTATAAGATCAGGACATGCTGCACGCACACAGAGATTTTAAAGAGGACAGAGGTGTTGTTGGTGTCACATTCCAAACATCTTCTAAACATTTCCATGCTCAGACATGGCTGGCTGTCATATTTGATTCCAACTTTATCATGCTCAAAATTATTTTTTTTAGCAGAACTCGATCACGGTGCACTGATTCATGCCTGGGAACAATGTGGAGTGTTCACATTACCCAAACATATCTTTATGATCAAGTGCACTGGAATCTCACGACGAAAATGTAAAAACAGCATAAGACGTGTGTCTCAACACCATCATTAAAACAATAACAACAATAAAAAAGAGAATATATTTTAAAAGAATGCCATTCATTGTTCTATTACAGATCCAGAGGTTTATAAACAATCAACCAAGAATCTATGCCTCACTCTGGTTCTGATTTCCTCTAAACTGCATCTAGTTAAATGCAGTCTCACTACCAGATGCATTGAATTCTGCAACTATACTCTTGTATTTACAAAAATGCTCCTTTAAAATTAAAGACTGGATAGGTAAAAAATTTATAAAATAATAGTGTATAGTTGTAGGTTAACATGGTACGATTACGTAAAGAGAATCAAATACATGAAAAGATGAAAACGATTTAACAAATTCTGTCACTGATCTCAAGAAGATTTCATTGCACTTTTTAAAATATGATTTGTATTATAAATATTTTCACCAAATATCATCACACTAGCAACCCTTCTTACTTATAAAATTATCTATTTATCCTTAAGTAAGCAAATACCCCATTTGCCCCAAACATCACTGGCTAAACTTGGTCTTATACATACCACGGGCCCAAAAAATTTACACACTTGAATTGTTATAAACTGTTGAACAGTTGTTTTCTATGCCCTTGAATTGAATTATGGCAGCAATGTGTAGTATTATGTTTCCCCCAAAGATGTCAGTCGCACCATCATTGATGGTATCATGTGACCATCAGAAAAGAAGCATATTTTTTGGGCCTATTTAAATTTTAACAATATTAATATTAACAGATGATTTTTAATGTCACTTGGCTTATTTTGCACATTAAGCTGATTCAGCTAATTTTTCTGTGACTTTGCTTAAGACTGGAGATTTCACAAGCTTGTTATGAAGGCCTGATCTATCAAGCATGATCTGTGTTGAGGTCATGACACATTTAGTTGTACACTTGGGAGCAGTCTACCAAAGACACAATAATCCTTATTGGAATCCCTCACTCATTTTTCTTATCATGCCCTACATGGCTGTGATTTTCTAGAAGGAACCCTTAAAGAAGCAGAGTTGATTTCACAGCCGTGTTTTTGTGTACACATTAAGGCTAAGTATAACATGATGTGGATATCTGGCTGAATTTCAGCTGCTCCTTTGCCCCATGTCCTCGATCAAATGCTGACCAGTGGGACAACAACTGCAGTTACCATGCTCTAAAGAAACAATCATGCTTGCCAAATAATCTCATTCCTTTTGGGATGTGATTTAGTTATCTTGAACTTGTCAGAGCAGAAGAATTATCAGCCAATTAGGTAATACTGGTGGGTTACGTTTTAACAAACCTAGTCAAGGCCTAATCATCCTTCTTCTGTTCACTAGAGAAGCTTGATTAGCTCATGGTAATGTACTCATGCTGTACTGAATAGCCAGATGTGTGGGTTTAAAGGTAAAGTTGGGGAGTTTCATCCTCTCCCAAGACAAAAGAAAGTGGACAGAGGAAATATTCTGCTCGTCTTCAGCTTAGCAACACAGAGTAGCGTAGGAGGCGTCATAGGGACTGCATGCCAGAACTGTGGAGCAGAAAATGGAAAGAAAAAAAAGCACATGATTGATTTGACAGAAGAACCTGATAGAGATGAATACGCTGCAAGGAACAACCCGTGCAGTTTGTTTGCTGTTGATAATTATCTGACAAGAGTCCATTCAGCATATTATCTGGATAGCTGTCCAGTGACTTCGTGGCCACACAGATTTGTCTTGTTCATCTCAGTGAATCTCTTGCTTGTACTAAACTCTATGACCATTCTTGGTCTAAATCTTTTGTGGACCCATAATATAGCCTTGTGGCATGCCACTCTCTTGGCCTGGAGATTAGTTACAATAGAAATCCAATTGCATTTCCCACCAATATAAACAGTACAGCTCTTGATTTTCATTAACACCACTCTGTGCCTGGCCTCGTAAGTTTGTTAGAACACTATTCATTCAGCTTAAACCTTAATAGTTTGCTTCAGAGAAAAAGTAGACATATTTAAAGCAATGGTTTTTAAAAAACAGGGACTGCCAGTGATCCAATAATCATTGAAAATAGTTGAAGTCCGGGAAAAGCCACAATTACTACGTTTTAAATATGTCAAATGTTGTCTAATCCAAATAATATAAATAAAAAATGGCTTGTTTGTGTGGAAAGTATGAAGCAGTTCTGCTTTCTGACTATAAAGTTTCTGACTATAAAACCTCTCACCTGACGAATGAGATTACACATACACACACGCGGTACATTTACATGATTTGGCAGATGCCCTTATCCAGAGCAACTTACATTTTATAGTTGAGGGTCAAGAGTCCAACAGGGGCAACTTGGCAGTGGTGGGGTTTGAACCTGGGACCTTCTGAACCATAGTTCAATGCCTTTACCATTGCACTCCCCCTAGTCCCAGGACCATTTCTCACTCAGTCATTCATTGTCTACAACGCTTTATCCTGTGTACAGGCTCGCAGAGGGGCCTGGAGCCTATCTCAGGAGACTTAGGGCATGAGGCAGGGTCCACGATGCATACCATGCGTACAAAGCCATCGTTGGGCACACACACACACACACACACACACACACACACACACACTCATTTATACAATGCAGGCAATTTTTGGAACACCAAAAATTGGACTGTGGGGGGAAACTGGGGAAACTCACTAAACATGGGGGGAACATGCACAAACAGAAATCGAACCCGGGCTCTGGAGATGCAAGGCGACAGTGCTAAACAATAAGCCACCAGCAGTATTATATATATATATATATATATATATATATATATATATATACATAATAATTTTTTTTAATCGAAATATCCCTCTTATGTATAGGAACAAACTTTTCAGTGCTTGAGGCCATTTAGAATCAACTTTGCACTTTTTTTAAGAGTTCCCTTCCTTACCAGTCATTAAGAGCTACACTTGATGTGCTCAGAGAGCTGTATGTAATGTACAGTACAGTATACGAGCACTACAGGCTATAGAACGCAACAGGCTCATTCTGTAAACAACCATAGAGTTCATAGAGCCAAGCCAGAGAAGTCACGCATAGTTTTCTTATCTCATTTGTCACCAGAGTGAAGAAATCTCACCAAACGCCAAAGCCAAAGCAAAGCGAAGCCCGACCTTGAACTCGGTGTAACAAGTGCGAGCTCGGAGCTTCCCGCCAGATGGAAGTGAGAGAGCGCGGCTTACTTTGGAGCGGCGGCTTGCTGGCTGCCAGAGCCGAGACGTGTCTCCGCAGGCTGAGAACTTTGTTCTCCAGTGTTCCCGAGCGCTGGCAGACGGAGGCGATCTCCCCTTCGAGTTCCTCCAGGATGCTGACGGACTGCCTGCACAAGTCGGAGAGCTGTCTGAGGATGGAGCAGAGGCTGAAGCCGCACACGTCCGCCAGGTCCGCGCACGGCGCTCGGGCGCTCCTCAGCGCGCTTCTGCACACGTCCTTGGGCGCGATGATGCGCTTGCAAAACGGCATCTTCTTCTCCGCTCTTTTCTCGTTCTTTCTCCCAAATAGTTCAGCCTTGGTTGGTTGGTTGTTTGGTTGGTTGGTTCGGCGCTTCCGGTCAGCGCGCGCTTCCCCCGCGCGGAACTCCGAGGCTGGCGCGCGGTGAGGACGGAGCGAGTGCGGGCATCTTGTTTGCGTTGCGGCTGATTGTCCACTGCGCGGAGCTCTGCTCAGCCTGCATGCGGCCGGAGAGGAAAGCTGCGAGGGAGGATTCAAAAGTCAGCGGCTTTACAGGAGGGTGTAAAACACAAAGCAAACAGCATGGCACATTTCTGAGCTCTGGAGCAGTGTCGTGTGCTATCATTGCGGACACTGTAATACTAGAGTGTGTGGATTGGACACACACACATCTGAAACTGTTAAATAGTCCTCAGCTGGAGACAAATGAAACAGGAAATACCTATTTGCGCAAATTCACACCACTTTTCTTTCTACTTTCTCCCCGTATAGATTACACAAACACACAAAAAAAAGTTTTTTCTGATTTTAAACCTAATGTGCCGTTCAGATCATTGGTGCTGTAAATATAGTGTTGCCCCTGATCAGAACCCCAATAACAAAGAATTCACCAAGAGCCTTTATAGCTTTGCCCTTGAATTAGTGGGTCCCAAGTTCTTGTTGGTACATCTTGGATTACAAAAGGTAATCAGGTGTCCACATCTGCAGTTTCTTTCACACCTGAACTATTCATTTCTGAAGATTTTTTTTGTTGCATCTCTTCTAAGATGAAAAAAAAAAGTAAGTTTGGCAACTTTAAGTTTTAACAGCTGCACTTCAAGACCGTAAATTTCAACACTGCAAATGCACCCAGGTTCAACAGTGAAAAAGAAAAGAAAAAAAGAAAAGAAAAAAAACTTCCTCCAATCCTAGCAATCCTTCCACCAGACCAGACCAGATGTTGGCCCCTCCCAAGCTCGCATCTGCTGTACTGTATGTATGCACCCCCACCCTAAAGCAGAACTTGGCTGACTTACAAGTTTTTGTTTATCTATTCATATATTTCTTAGAACTGCAAGCTGGACAGGTTAAGCTGAGGAGAACTGGAGAAGAAAGAGAAAAAGAAGAAGGGGAACAGGTAGATGAGTGCCATGTCACCCATTTCCAGTTATGTCATCAAGCATTCTTTCATCCATACATGATTTTATGAAAGTCTGTCATGCTGTAATAAAGATTAGAAACATGTGGGGGAACCGTGTCTGGCTGTTAGTAAAACATGACTGACTCCATTGTTCCAGGTCCCCACCCCATTACACACAGGCCAAACACGCAGGCAGAAATACTCCTAGAGGGACCTTGAGGCTGACCCTTCCAAGCCCACCTCTTTTTTACTAAAATGATTTCCCTGATTTGTCTAACATTTCTTTCTTCTTTTCTTTTTCTACACACGTGATAAAGATGCATAAATTCACAAAGTAAACGTCTTATGCTAAGCAAGTAAAACATTAACACACAAACACTATACATTTTTATACCAGGGTAAGGCTCACCTATTTAGGGAGGGATCAAAGACAAGCCTGTCTGGTGTCCGATCCCACAGATAAGTCAGCGCGGCACAAATCACTGAAAAAAGTCAATTCTGGAGACGATAGAAAGGAACTAGACCACGCAGTGCACCACAGCCCACCACGCCTAGGAACCTGTAGGCAAAGAGCCCAAGGCCACTGACCTGAAGTGCAAACTCCCCCATCTGATCAAGCATCCACAGGATGTGCTGCACAAACAAGTCAGATCCATGGAGGCCTCACCCTCCAACCCAGAGCACCCAAAGGATCCCCCGACAATGTAGTAGTGCCAAGCACCATAACACCCCCAGAGGTCATTCCCAGAGGGGTTAAAACTGCCTAGGTGTCATACTAGGCATAATCTTTTTCATTGTTCTGTTTAGACTCCACATACATTACTATTTGTTAAATGTTTCCAGTTTCCTTTGGGTTTAATTTTAATAATTACTGCTTACAGCTTATTAAAAAATGATAAATAAATATAAATAAATCTAGTATGTCGAAATATTCAAATATTTGGTTTCGAATTTGAGCAAAATTACTATAATACAGGATAAACACTGAGTATCTCTCAGTCCAGTTCAGTACACACCACCACATTCATGGGAAACTGCCGACTGACAATCACTAATAATTATTGAGCGTAAGCCAAAGAAGAGGACAAAAGCCTTTCTTTTAGACGAAAGTAAATCTTGCCGTTAATGTGGAAATGAATGTTCCAGAGTCTGGAGGAAGAGAGGAGAGACACGGAAGACAAGTTGCAACCGTTTACCATGAGATTGTGGAGCACTTCATTCACGCTGTTTTATTTCACACAAGGGGAAATGTGAGTGATGCAGGAGCAGTGCTAGTCTGGCAAGTTTATGATTCATTTTCGACGGGAAGTTAAAGCAGAAAAAAAATCCTTTAATTAAAAAAAGACCACCTGCTACAAAAAACTGATCAGATCCATTTAAAATACTACATGTACTTACATCAATAATCATACTTACACATTTGGGTTAATATCACAAAAAAGTCTTTGAGAGATTTTCCTTTTAACTTTATATCAATTTTATTAAGTAAGGCTGTTAGAAATGCATGTTGGACAAGCACCAAGACTTTTTATAAATAAACTGCACATGGACAATGTACAAACAAAATCCACCCTTTCATTGACAAATTCAAAGTGGAGTTATTACATTTTCAGAAAGCTATATTGTCCTCTTCTCAACAATTTATTATAGTTAATAGGAAGTCTGTTGTTGATAAAATCAATCCCAAAAATCATGAACAAAGGTCCACCCTGTCATCAATCTAAGATTTTTTGCTAAAGCTAGCATTTATTAAGCACATGGTGGAACTTCAGTTAACAGAGTGATTCACTGTTGAAATGATTATGTACTGTTTATCACATATATTTTGAAAAAAATTGAAAAAGTTTTTACATGTATTAATATTTCACTGACAGGGTGAACATGCTATGTTTGACAGTAAGCTACGAATACAATATGATTCACCCTCCATTGAAGAAAGAAAAGATAATAGGTAAAAATCAAAATGACTTGTTTTATTTAAAAAAATGTTGAAAACAATAGGAACATATGGAAAGTATTTTAATTTTG
This sequence comes from Clarias gariepinus, assembly GCF_024256425.1. Classification (NCBI taxonomy): domain Eukaryota; kingdom Metazoa; phylum Chordata; class Actinopteri; order Siluriformes; family Clariidae; genus Clarias; species Clarias gariepinus. The sequence continues at coordinate 26,138,202 of NC_071100.1, read as the reverse complement.
TGCCTTTCAACCATGTATTGCACTCATTGAAGTTGTGGATGTGAGATGTGGCAAAATCACATATACCCCATCAAAGGAAATGATTTAAAATGAAATGCATTTTAAAACACCTATGACGGTAGGTTCTGTGTTTGGTCACTAGCAATTGTGGCTGATCGGACAAACCCTTCTCACACACACTTCACACTCCTGCCATCTGGAAAAAAAGGTACCGAAGCATTCGGGCACACACATCCAGACTGTGCAACAGCTTTTTTTCCACAAGCTATCTGTCTTCTTAACAAAAAGGGACTGGACTGATAAACACATACACACGCACACACACACAAACATTATCACTCTGCTTAACTCAACTACCTCAAAACATTGAGACTGGACTGACTAATCAACACAAGTGCAAACACACTGACCTACACCACCAAACTATCGTACACACCAACCTGTAAATGCTCTTTTGCACAATATTCATTACTGGACTACTTTTTGCACTAACTTCTTTACTCTTAATTTTTGCTGCTACATTAGGAAATGTTTACAGTTTCTTCACTACCTTTCAACTCAACACCATATTATGTTACGTTGTATTTTGTCGCACTGTCACTTTGTTGTTGCTTTTGTTTGCACATTTGCATGTGTTTGTCTGCCGTCTGTAAAAAAAAAAAAAAAGAAAGAAAAATCCCTGTAGATAGTCTTCCCTAGATAGTTTTTGTTAATTTATGTTGTAATTTGTGTTAGGTCAATTTGTCTTGTCTCTGCTAGGCCTCTTAGTTAGCTAGTTTAGTTTTTTTGTTAATTTATGTTGTAAAATTATGTTGCATGTAGCACCTTGGTCCTGAAGGAACGTTGTTTCGTTTCACTGTGTACTAACTGTATATGGTTGAAGTGACAATAAAGCCTTCTTGAACTTAAACTCATAAAATCTCAGTACTGTATTAGATTATTTTGTAATATGTTGTTGATAATCAGGTGATTCTGATGACACGAAAGGCTCTTTATAGTGATTTTAATCCATTTAGCAAACACCCCCCCAAACATGTAAATGTGGTTAGAAGCACAAAGTATTGTAATGGAACAAGAACATTTTCTAAACCACTTAGGAACAGAAGGATATAAGCTCAAGGACACAAGACACTGTGTAGGTGTGTGTCTTATTCTGGACACGAGCCCCAACCGTGTGTTGGAGCGGGATGAGCGAGCCATGCTGCAGTGCTGCGGACCATCAGGCCAAAGGCTGCAGGACAAACAGGCTGAAACCCAGCAGGACCCATATGGCCTGGAGAAGAGCCACAGCCAAGTGGAACACACACATTCACATGCAAGCATGCATTCCTCCTGTGACGTAGCGCCTCACGACTCTTCAACTTGGCACCTACCGGGCCTTGTAATTTAGTAGTAATTCTCCATGGAACTTAAACTATACTTAACACACTTCCACACTGATCTTGGAGCAATAAACACAGATTCTGACTGACTTGGGTTTTATCATTACATAAACCCATAAGTAAAACCATTAGTGTCCCTCTATATCACTGTGGATCTACAGTAGCACACATTCAGTTCTAATGGAACACCACCTCGTTTCCATGTTCCCTTACCTTGATACATATCTTCCCTTCTGAGCGTCATGCTCTGAGGACATAATGAAACATGGAGAGAACAAACAAAAGGAAAATTCTGCATTTTAGAGGCACTGGGTAAGGGATGAAACCCTGTTGGGAAAAGATTGCAAAGCTTTATTTACTCTAAATAGCATTATAACCTTTAAAGTGATGCACATTTTCTAGATGTACCTTCACCCTTTGGAGTGTTTGATGACCCTATACTATGCACCTTGAGAAATATTGGAAGATGTGTACAATTTTTTAAAGAAAACAAGTGAGAAGGAAAAACTCATTTAATTTCTTAAAGGACTTAAGTTCATATTTAAGGCATAACAGAAAAGCACAATCAAATAAAACATGACAGGGAGGGTCAACTTGGCCTTGTGCTTTGGATCAACTTGTTGGAACATCCAAGGGTGTCCCATGAACAGCTTTCATTTTGTAGAATGCAAATTGTCTGCTAGTATTTTGATAGCATGCTGCATTCATCTGATCAACTTCCCTGGTCCATTGGAGCTCACACAGCCCCAAAACATAACATCTTATTGTTCACCTCTATAAGAATTTGAACAGTAATGACTGAGATTTTCAAATGTTGAGATCTTTTTCATCTCTTTCCTGCTTAATAAAAGTTCATTATTTATTATACCCGGTTATTTGACCCGGATAACGACTTCACACCACCACTACCCTTAAATAAGAAATTTTTGCATTTAAACTTGAGCACAAATGTATGGTTTATGCAGTGGTGGGATATAAAGCCAAGAAAAAAATATATATATTGGAAGAAACATTGATATATGACAAGGATATACATCATACTATTTATCTTTTCCTTAAGCGTCATGTTGATCAGCACAACTGTGTTGTAATCGTAGGCATCACAGCCAAGCAGATATTCAGTACAATCTTGCGGTTGCTTTTATACATTTTCACAAACATTTACCCAATTGGTTTGTTTATTTCACAAGTTGTTCTACCCATCAAAAACACCTATTCTTCTGCAATTAGATAAGGAATTGACTCCTGTTAAATCACAAACAGTTAGCATTTTAGCAATACAGCATTAAGGTGGTGAGAGTGTAATCAATGACTTTTGACATCTGCGACATGGAGTAATAAACATTCAAGTGCTAATGTATTCTGTATCAGCTATTGTGATTGCCCCATTACCAATCACATTACTTGGTCAGATGATAAACCAACTCTGCATGAACTTACATTAGAACTTACCAGTATGTACTGTACATCACCTGGTTTCACTAGAGTACCTTGTGTGCATCATGCATTTGGTGCAGTCAAGTAATGGCGGGCTGCTATTTTACCGGAGTTAAAACTAGGATTCTATTAAGTTTACTTGGTTAATCCTGGACCTTAAAAAAAAAAAAAAAAAAAAAAAAAAAAAGTAGTTCTTAAATTTGGTAATTTAGTTAAAACTAAATTTAAAAGCCATCATACAATTACTGTTAAAATGCCATAACTTTGCCCTTTGAAATCTTTTGGTATTTGATGTTAAATACTAATCATTTATCTTTAGAGTAATCTATTATGTTTATGCACTAAATTACTAAGACGGAAGGAGGACTGACCAAAAATTAAAAATTTTTAAAAAGAAATTAATTTGTTCAACCTACATAGACTAACCAAGTATTACACCTAAAACATGTTGCCTCCTAAAAAATTTAGCTAAAAATGGTCACGACTGGCTGCAATTCACAATTAAATTGGTTTGATAACACTATGGCATATTCAAGAGCTGTGTATAAATCATAATGGAAATTACATCTGTCTGCAAAGATGCTTCATTTGCATGTTTTTTTTCACCCAGTTGTCTACCTGTGCCTCATTACCAGCATAAATAAATAAAAATAATTCAATCTTGCGCCATTATAGTTGTAAATATTTTTTTTATTTGAAACCAGGGTTTGGGAAGTCTTGAATGGACTTAGCTGCTGCTCTGCTTGGCAGCCAGTCTCTTGTCTCTCTCCTCAGCAATGGTCAGACGGATACCCTTTCCACGAGGAATGGACACCCAGGCCTTGTTACCCTGGGTATGTGAACAGCCACACAAAGGAAAACATTTTATTTAGAAATTACTTTCAGCACCAGAAGTTTGCAATTCACTAACAAATGTCTGATTTGTTTACATTACAACTGACACTGCATCATAAGCAACAAAAAAAAGTCTAAAATATCCACACTGAAAAGAATGATTTGTCAATGTTCTTAAATGTACATAGGGAAAGGTTATGAATGATTAATAAAACCCTCAATATTCTTTGAACTTTAACACCTTTGAACAAAGGCAAATTTAAGTCAAAAAATAAATTAATGAATAAATGAATAAAAAAAAAAAAAAAGTATTAAAAAAAAAATGCAGCATGCATCAGTAGATGACATCCATATCTTACTCACCTTGCCAATGACAAAGATGTTGGAGAGCCTGGTGGCAAAGCTGTTGCCCGTGCTGTCTTTCACGTGCACCACATCAAAGGAGCCAGGGTGCCTCTCTCGGTTGGTGATGACACCAATACGACCCAAGTTAGCACCACCTGTCACCATGCACATGTTACCTACGCACAAGGGAAAAAAAAGGACAGGAGACACGTTATTCATGTGGATCATAACAGCTGTCGAGAATTTACTAAACGATCACACCAAATAATTAATAGATTATAAGATAACTGGTTGTTGCCAGTCTGTGCAAGTATATATGTGCTACCCATATTAGTACTGACTGGCTGCAGTAAAAATTAACGAGCAACAATAACAGGACTGACCGGTGTCAAACTTGATGAAGTCTGTGATTTTGCCAGTCTCCAGGTCAATGCGGACCGTGTCGTTGGCCTTGATCATGGGATCAGGGTAGCGGATGGTGCGGGCATCGTGGGTCACCAGGTGAGGGATTCCCTTAGTTCCAATGAGGATTTTCTTCACCTTGCACAGCTTATACTACAGACACACATTGGGTAATAAATTTTAACACAAAATCAAAAGTTGTTGTTGCAAAGAAAGTAAATATAGAGAATAGTGAAATGGTGGCTCAGCAGTTGTGGCTCAATTAGGCATGGCAAAGACCTTTAACGCTCAAGTGCTCAGCTTGATCTTAAAATTCAAGGCAAACAAAAAAATAAAAGCTCTTAAAAATTCTGAATCCTTGCAGGACAAAACAAAAAGGTCACTTTTTTTACACACAAAACCAAATTCAATTTACATGTTTGGCCTGAACAACTCAAACGCGTGACAGCATTATCTGTGCTTCTATATTCATAAGCTAATAATTTTAATTCCATAATGGAAAACCAGGTTTGGGTTTACATGCAACCAAAACTGAATAAAGCTAATTAAGCTCACTGACAACAAGCCATGTGTAGTCAGTAGTTAAATTCATGATTTCAATAATCAGCACCACAAGCCCTTTTACCTCAATTATAACCAGCATCCTCTGCAAATATATTTCCCAATGGACCATAAAACACCAAGTCTGCTCACCTTGGCCTCCTCGTTGGTGATGCGGTGGACGGTGAAACGGCCTTTCACATCGTAGATCAGACGGAAGTTCTCTCCAGTCTTCTCAATGCTGATCACATCTGCAACCCGGGAAAAAAAAATACTGTAGCAATGTACATAAACTGTTCACAGAACCTTTTCCAAGTCTCAGGCAAAGAACCCAGGCCTTATAGAGCAACGCACCGGGTGTTATTTCACAAGGCTTAGCATCATGCTACATCACCAGGTTTGGACAATGAATCAAGATCAGATTTAATTTTCTCTTGGCAATTATCTCGAACTCCGACTGGGTGAATGACGATGGCTCCATTAAAACACTTCAACATGTGCCAGCCTTAGAGGGAGGACATCTAACAGCTTCTCCATCTGCTATCAAATTCAACCATTGCACACAAACCACTGACTTCAACACGACACCAACATGCCTATAACTTGTAAGCAACTGCAAGTAGAAAATAAACAGTAAAACAGTAATCCTGAATCTGCTGCTATTCCACACATCACTAATCACAATTCCAAAGACTGGGGGGAAAAAACCTCAACTACTCTCATCATTTGCAATTGATTATAACTAACTGCAAGCTATGCGTAAAATGTGGTAACTATCCCCTTTTAGAGTGAAAAACTACTTTCATATTTTTTTTTTACTTAACATTAAATTCTTAATACGGCTAACGTTGCTACTCACTTTTTAAATTCTAACTGGTACCAGTGTTTATCCACATCTATGAATACATGGAGACCAGTTAAGCAGTTAAACCAATATTAAAAAAAAAAAAAACCTGCCCACCAAATCTCAACATGCACTTAATGAACCGAAAATTCATTACATAAATTTGATTTAGGAGCCACCTAAATCAAATTTCATTTGATATTTGCTGTAAACAAACATTTTATAAATACTTTACAATGTGTAACATGACAAATCTGTCTAAAAATAAATAGTTTTAACTAAAACAAACATTTATCAACCCCCAAAAGAGTGGTTAAGGCCACATGATTTGTTTATTACTGTTTCGATATTTAACTATTTAAACTATTTTCTATTTAAACATTTTAGATGAACGTCAAATAATGGCACAACATTATCAAAATTCCATTGATCAACTTTAAGTTATAAAATAAACATGCAATTGACAAATTCTATTCTTTTTACCTGTAATAAATTACAGACTTCTAACTAAATAACAGCACAATGTTGTGATTTTAAAATGTGGGCAATTGAATGTGCAGCACTAATGCAAGTTATGTTTTGTAGAATTATGCTTACAATTAAGTTTCAGCTGCGTGACAGTTTATGTTACACTTATAGTAGACAGTCTAAATAGACAAACACAATGGTATTTTACACAAGATAAAACACTGCAATTCAGGTAGTTGGATATAAATTAATCTAAATAAGCCTGCACCAATTCTATGCGTGAGCGTGCGCACAGACAGTAGTTTGAAAAATGGCAACAAAAAACAGTTAGAGTGAAATTTGAAGAAGTTTTGGAGAAACATTACTTGATTAGCAAGTTTACAGTGCTGCTGAGTTTTGCAGTGAAGGTGCATAGGTGCAGAGTTGATATATTACACTACTTTAAAGTATTACAAGTAATGTAAAGTAAAATTAATTAATTTTTTACTTCAACAAAATGTATTTCACCCCTTTAAAGATCCAAAAGGATTAAAGAAATGTAATCAAAGAAATATAAATGGCTAGATGTTATCTATGTGAACTGATGATAAAATGTGCATCAGTTCTACACTTTTACTAACATGACCACACACCAACTCACCCATAAATCCAGCAGGGTAGGTGATGTCGGTGCGGACCTTGCCATCGACTTTGATGAACCTCTGCATGCAAATCTTCTTGACCTCGTCTCCGGTCAGCGCGTACTTCAGCCGGTTCCTCAGGAAGATGATGAGGGGCAGGCACTCCCTCAGCTTGTGGGGACCGGTGGAGGGCCGAGGAGCCTGACAGTCACAAAACACAGCACTACATCAGAGCTGGTCACATTTCTCACAAGAAAAATCCCTTGCTCAGTCACACGAACAATCATTATTAAGGAAATGGGGTTAAGGATAACCATGTGGAAAAACACTTACAAACACTCCTGTAAGTTTGTCAAGCATCCAGTGCTTGGGCGCAGCGACGCGCTTCAGGTGCTTCTTCGGTCCTCTGGCCTTAAACACAATAACCACCATTTAATTTTCTGTTTATTTTGAAATTCTGAATGCTTTTTCAATTTTTATACAGGGGCAATCCTGGCTAACACGCTTAGCTTTCTTAGCATAAGAAAGCTAACCAATTAGCTTCAAATATACGAACACAGAAAGCAGCCGCGGCCTTCAGTGACACAACCGAACAATCTTCCCTGAACTTACCACACAGCCACTAAAGCCTCTTTTCACACCAAGGACAAAACTATTCAAACTGTTAATACAGGGAAAAAGAGTTATATTGCTAAACCCTGTGTAAAAGTGCTGTGTAACACTAATGTGGCGGCAGCCAAGCGGGAGACCCGACACTGAAGCCGAGCTACTGACAGTAAATAACTTTAATACAAAGATTTACTCAATCCTCAATAATATTAGGGTCAATAAACATTTTGTGTGTGAAAAGATGATATTTTAACGTTTTCCTTATTTAATACTTTGTAAAAAGACTGATGATTATGGATGAAATGGAAAGAGGACCGAAAAAAGAAATCTGCTCACCATGTTGGAGTCTGCGGAAAAGGGCCACCTACTTCCGGGGAAAGAAAGATATGCCGTACTACGGCGCGTGAGGAGGGACAGTGCGGAGTGCGTGCGCGGCTGCCCCCTAGTGGCTCGGAGTGCCTAGAGTTAAAAGGACACGCACAAGCAAACAGAATAAGGGTGGCACCAACCACTTTTTAATCAAAGTAAAGATGACACAGAACAGTACTGTACTGTTGAATTTTTCATGAATGTGTATAAATTAACCTTTTTGCCATACTTTCGGGTTGCATTTAATGCCACAAATCATGCACAACTCAAAAAGAAAATGTAACATTTTATCTGTAAATTATATGTATTTTACATATTTTATTTCGAATTTTTTTACCTTTATATTTCATATCATAATTGTCTAAAATTTTATTACAAATTATTATTATTATTATTATTATTATTATTATTTTAAATATATATTGCAACTTTACAATCTGCAACTAGAACTATACCATAGGGAAAAACTCAAATGGGACAGTGTTTATCTCTATCTCCATCCAACCATCTAGGAACTTCTGTAGTCCAACCAGGGGCCGTGCCAGGCAATGGTGATTACTATTGTATTTATTTCCATCTTACGACTGTGGTAAAACCTCCGGTCAACATTTACACACATTCACACATTTCGGGCAATTTGGAAACGCCGATTAGTCGGCATGTCTTTGGACTGTGGAAGGAAACTGGAGTACCCAGAGAAAACCCACCAAGCATGGGGAAAACATGCACACAGACCCAGATGCAGGATTTAACCCTGGACCCTGGAGGTGCAAGGGACAGTCTTTATCTCCAGCTAACAATAAACACCACCCAGAAAAAAACAGTTCCCAGTTTAAGTTTCTATCTATGCTGCTTCCTCTTCAACAAATCAAAGGAGAAGTGAGTGGAAAATATTATGCATATTTCCGACTCATATTGGTATAATTTGCATAACCAATCTATGACAGCTAAAAACTATGTAAAAATTCTACTGGTGGATTTTAAAGATGAACTTTATGCCTAGTCGAGTTAGTGGTTTGATGTCGCACAGGTTTTATTTTTAGTCAGATATCGCTCCTCCATGAATGAAGATCTCATTCAGGAAATACCAGGCAGTGGGACAGAACAGCTGTGTGTTTATGATAGGAGGTAAAGTGGGTCAGTGACTTATCTGTTAACAATGGCCTGGTGGTTTGATCTCTTCCCTCAGAGCTACTCCGTGTGATATATGTAAGCTGATAGATAATACCACAAGATCTAGGTTAATATGAGATACCATATAACTACTTACTCATATTTTGTTCATGCTTGCTTTTTTTTGGTGTGTAAACACAGGATAGCATGTGAAAGGGGTTCTAGTGTTCCCACAGAACACGTCTACACATACTGTAGATGCCTCTGCAATTTTCATTTGCCTGGACGCAGATTTACTAATGTCCACTAGATGGCAGTAGATCGTTTATCTTCATTGCCTGTATCTAACTGCTTCAATAGAGTTATCATTGAGCTCTTTGATCTACCAGCTAAATGAATGATTTTGGTGAAAAAACTACAGTTCAGCATGATGAATAAAGAAATTGTAAAAGCTTCAGTGGCTGTGATATCAATGGTAAGTTAATCTCTTACCTTACATTGACATGGGGAGTTTGAAGTGAGGGCGATCGGCTCGATTTTACCAATACCATATGAATAAGAATAAAAGAATTATGCATTCATTAAAATGCTTTCATTTTCAGTACTGCTCATCAAGGCAGGGTACACCCTGAATGGTGCAAACAAACACACTCCCACATTAAGTATGTACTAAAGGCAATTCAGAAACACCAATATTTGGACTATGGAGCAAATTGGAGTACCTGGAGGAAACCCACAATACACAGGGTGAACGTGCAAACTCCACATACCTAGACTGGATATGAGACTCATGCCTAACCCTGGAGTTGTGAGGACACAGTGTTAACCACTGATCCACTGTTTAACATTAAATTTGTATATTTTAGAATTCATGGTGGAACTGAATGAACGTTGTTATTAGTGCCCTAGTTCATGGTAGATATGAGATGTAATAGTTTCTATAATTGCATTTTTTAAATTACTGCTGCATTTTTTAGGTAATGCATGTTATTAGTTCATTTTAAATATAATCACCAAAGTGCTGAAAGAGAAACACTTTTATTAGAACAATGAAGACATTTTAATTTTGACTTCTCAGTCATTTTTAAAACTGGTGACCCTCATTTAAAATTACTTTGCCACCTTTATCTGTTAAGTAAAGATTTTAGATTTGATCATATGCCATATTATTAGTACATTTCAATAGCACACCCATAATCTCAATGGTAGTAGATCTCTAATTGTAAAAGTTTTAATCAATCTCTCTCTTTTTAGGTTCAGTTCCATTATTTTCATCAGAAACAAAAATGACACAGGTCAGATTAAAGGTTTTTAGCTCTGTATTTTTATTTACTTATATTTCGAAAAACAAAATATTGAGTACACTTATTTAAATACAATAGTAATCACATCTTTTGTAGAAAATACACAAGTTGGAAAGAAAGTGCTAAACAAATAATAATTAAAAAAAATACCACTTATGATTCATTCTGACTGTTAAACCAAAAAGAGATTACTTTATTATTTATCTTTTTTTTTTTTTTTTTTTTTAAACCAACATAGGTCTGCATTAGTCAAATGCTAAACAACATGACAGTAGAGTTTCTATATCTATCATTTTTCTATTGACGTACAAAAAAAACAAAAAATTAGACATGTACAAATATAGTGCTTTTGTAATAGGGTTCATATTCTAAATCATTTAGTTTGCTCAAAGTAACCTGTTGAGGTTCTGCTGCTGTTCAATCATTTCTGTCTTGACTTGAAGTGGCACTACCAGTGGAAGAAATGGACACGTCCATCATTAATATATTTAACCATGGAAAACTGTCCGATAGATCAAGTTACACAAGTGGAAAGGAGTCTGGTGATGACATGCATTTTGGAAAAGACTAGCCCATGCTGGTTTCAGGATCACCTTCCATTACAGAACAGAAACACCACCCGGCTGCTCATATGGACAGAATCCACAGATGGCAGGTGACAACAGATGAAGCCGATCCACCAGAGTCCGCATGCACATCTCGTCTTTCAGAAGGAATGTATTGAGGATTGACAACATTCATTGTAGTTTTAACCTCAGGTGGTAAAGATGACCACTAAATTTAGGAAGGGAAAATCTATCCAACAAGGTTACAAAAAAGCCAGCTTCTGTAGTAGACTTGATGGGGAAAGAACATCTGGTAGCGCTTGTGTTGGGGTTCTAGTCCATGTGTGAAGCTTATGACTTAACTCCATGTCTTGTGAATTGGAAGAAATTCTTGCATGCTTTGAAAGCAGAGCTTGGAACTGATTATAACAAGCAAAAACTTAACATGAACAGAAAGAAATTTACCACATTTTAGTTTCAAGAGAGCCTCTCTGCAGGAGTTGTTCAAGCAGTTTCTTGATTGCGCACTATACCTCTGCAGCTTGAACTAGAAGAGTCTTTACACATGAAATGAGTCTTTTAAAAGATTCTCACATTTTCATGAGCCATCCAACAGTGTCTCAGGTGCAAACCAAAAAGAAAAAAAAACCAAGAGGCAGCCAAAAGTGATCAGTAACTTTCTTTTAGAAGGGTCAGCACCCAGCAGGTACATCCGATATGAAGTCAAACTCATTCTGGCCCAACCACAGCTCTGGAAGTTCATTAGCCCTGTCCAAACCCAGCTCCACTACAAGAGACATCAGGACGTCCTCGTCCACTGGATCAGAATCTATGATGCCGGAGCTTTGAGCCATTCCGGTGCCAGAGATTTGTGCTGGACTCATTGAAGAATTGCTAAATCCTCTGTTGGATCCAGAGGACACTGTAGAAGAGACGGCCAAGCTCTGATAGTGACTGTTGAGTTTCTGCAGCTGCATGGAAGCGATGAGGTGCTGGCTAGACTGCAGACAGAAGGGCTGGGACTTGGTAAGGCTTGGAGAGGAAGAGTGGAGACTGGGAGGGGGGTACTGCGGGCCTGTTTTGCCAGAGTTTGTGTAGTGCAGGAGGGTCAGAGAGTCACGGTCCTTCATGCTTGAGCTGGAGAGCAGAAGTAAGCTCATTACCCGGTGACACCTGTGACACAAAAAGAGCAATATATGCAAATAGTCAAGCGGGCTGTGTAATTATTAGATGGTTAACCCTAAACCAGAGTTTTTAAGATGGCATCCTGTTCAGTGCTGATATTTAGTCCCTCAGTAGACCAAGACTGTGACCACAAATATTTCTCTTTATCCTAAAACACCTTTGTTAACCAGCAAGAACACTAAGCTTGTCAGTTAAGCTGCTTTATAATAAATCATGCTTCATCAAGTAAATTACAAAAGTACTCAGTCGACGATGGTAATTACTAAGCTGCACCTGTACATTCTTAATGAGCAGCAAATTATAAGTCCCAGTCTTTAAGCAGTGAAAAAAAATCATTTTAAAATAACATTAGCATGCCAATTAGAAACGTTTTGTAAATAGTAGCACGCTTTTAGTAGAGCAACAATTTTTAAGCAAGCTTCTTATTAACATGTACATCCTGTTCATAGTCATGAGGCAGTCGTGAAGCTGTTCAGACAAACCATTAATGGGGTGTAGAAATCAGTCCCCTTATAATGTAATAGCATTAGAGAACAGAATATGCTGGAGGAGCATTTATGACTCTATGAATGGGTTAGTGAAGTCATGTGACACTGCATCACTCAGAGTGTGAGAGTCATGAGGCTGACTTTGAGGCACTTAATCATTTAATCATTCACACTGCCCCATTTCCCTGCATTCCTCTTTAGGCTTGTGTTTAGTGGAAAGACATAATTGCAAAAGGCTGGCATGCAGCTGTAACAGGCTTCTAGCAAGGAGGAACACACAAGCTCGTCTCATCAGGCCTCCTTGATGCCGACAGCTGTGGGGCATTCAGCTCAGGATCTTCATGATAAGACATTGTGTGCATTATTCATTGCCTGGAAGCGGTTAAATAAATGGTTAACTTCATTAGCATTGTCCAAACATATTCTGGTCAACAGGGAGCATTTATTCGATAATCTAAAGCCTGAAATAAATGACTATTATAAACCATAAATGTATGTAACCTTGACACATGATAAGATCATGCCTTAAAATCAGAATTCATTTAGTTTGATATAACATGCAATAAACTCCAAAGTCCTGAATGATCTTTCCCAAAGGAAACAACTGATAGTGCCAGTAATGTCACAAGTAAGACATTGTTTTAAGAACTACTCTATACAAGTCTCTCTCTCTAGTATCTATAGCCAATAAGATGGGTAGGATTAGCCAGTCATTATTGGTGTCGCTTACACATCGAATTATATCAAAAGTTTGTTGAAAGATCAGTTTGTTACATGTACCCAACTGAAATAGATCAAAAGCTTGAGCAGTGGATTATGTAGGATAGAAGAAAGTGAAGAGTGATATGAAGAATTTGCTACTTCAAGTGAGAAATAGGATTAGTATAAAAGTTAAAAATAGTATAAAAAGTTACAAAAATTACACTTGTCATAATAGTTCACGTTCTTTAACATTCACAAAAAACTTTAAAAATAAGAAATCAGTCATTTAACCTTTTTGACTAAAGAATAGAATCTGATAAACTTGCACATTACAACTGGCAAATGTATACAGAAGAAAAAATTGTACACAGATTCTCTGTGTGTGTGTGTGTGTGTGTGAATTTACCTTGTAGAAAGTGTGTCGTTTGCGCTTGTGGTTTGAGTATCACACCGGTGTCAGAGCTGAGCTGCTCATTAAATCACTTAAATACCGACAGGAGGAATAAATGAAGAAGAAACCATGCGGTGACAAGTTCCTGTGAAAGATGCAAAGCGTGGACGATAATCTGCTCAAGACCTGTCTCTATTCCCTCAGCAAGATCAGAGAATCCAGCTCCTCAATCAAAGGCACTAAGCCTAAATACACACACACACACACACACACACACACTCGGAGCGCGTTGGAGTCGGCTGATTAATGCGGAGCGGATTTCTAGGACTGGACTGAAACACAAGGATGAATTTAATTAGTTGTAGATACATTGTTGCCATATTGTTACCACGTGCGGTCTGCGTGGTTGACACGTGATGCAAATTAGTTATTTAAATGATCATTAAATCATGCTCGAATTATTTAACTTGTGAGTCATGTGATGTGGAAAAAAACCTTACTTTGTAGGATGACCTGGTGAGGGACACTGGATGGAGTACCAACTCATTGCAGGACACACACACACACACACACACACACACAATTTATTATACATTATGTAAAAACATAGTCATTCATGCAAGAACATGAAAACTCCATTAACAAATAGATAGATATTTATTGATCCCAAAGGAAATTCCAGATATCCAGCAGCACTAGAGACAGTAAGACAAAGATAGGTTTTAGATATGAATGCACACTGTATATCTTACGTTATAGTCAGTAGACACAGGATAATGTAAAAACGGACCAAAGGTTACTAGTGCAATAAAACCAAGCTAAAAACGAACAAATTACAAAGTGTATAAGAAAAGGTAGACCCTTGATGTGCAATTGTATGTGTGACAAAGTGACGACGGTGCAAATAGTAGTAATTTTGCAAAGAATGCAGTAATATGGCACTTATTTTGCCATTTTCTGCTCAGCCTTTTATTTCATTTTCAAGTCCCATTATTTTCTTCAGAAACAATAATAAAATGACAAAAAAGTCAAATTAACGGTTTTGAGTCTGGAAAATTTTGTTCACTTATAAAAAAAAATAGAGCACACATATAATACAATCAAACAAATTATAATAGCAATCATGTACTTTTTAAAAATACACAATTTGGATGGAAAGTGTTAAACATATGAACAAACAAACAAAAATCACTTATGGTTTCTTTAGAATTGCTAAACCAAAATAGTATTTGTAATTTTATTTTTTTATACAGTTAATCATACACTCAGGGGCAACAAATGTATTTAGGTAATGAAGTTTGAGAGAAAACCCTCAAAGCAGTTAGAGAGAACATGCCAACTCCACACACACACACACATGCAGACCAGAAGTGATACTCAAAACCCCAACCCTGTAGCTGTGAGGCAACATTGCTAATCGTGACCCTGATTACAGAGTATTGTATATTATTTTAAAGTGTTACTTTTTAAAAATCAAAAGATTTCTGATATTATAAATGCATTACATACAGTACATTGCATATTGGTATTAAAACATGTAGCCCCCATGTGCTCCTTATGCTGATAGATTTTTGTTCATATTTTTTTTTGCTTCTTTTTTAAAGTTTTTTTTTTTTTTTTTTTTTAAATATGAGTTAGTGTGCAGTGCCCAGAAAAAAGGGCTAAAAGTCTACTAACTAAATGTGTCTCCTATTGGTTTAAACTCCAGTCCCGTACACTATCCGTGTTTTCTCCTCAGCCGCCGTGAAAGCGAGCTAAGTGGACAGATGCTGGCTATTCACACACACACACACACACACACACACACAGTTCAGTAACGGCTCCAATAATAACCCAGTCAATGACTATTAATTCAGGCGGCAAAACAAAACAAAATAAAACAAAAAAAAGCTTCCGAACAATTCACACTGATTGTACACTTAATCAAAAGCTCTCAGCAGCAGCAGCACACACACACACACACACACACACTTTACTGCGGTGGATTTTTATTTCTCTCTCGTTTTTTATCCCCACAGGATAGCCACAGGCACTGAAGTGTTCAGTTTAGTACAGATAGAGGATTAATCTGAATATGTTTCATTTGCAGATAGCCCCCCCCCCCCCCCCCCACACACACACACTTTTATATATATAAATGCATAATAGCCCCCCCCCCCCCACACACACACACACACATATACAGTACATATAAAGATATACAGATAAAAACATCAAATAATGCAGCTATATACAACATATGTGCATTGCTGTATTTGGTTTATAGGTTACCTACAGTTCTTATGAAAGGAGCTGAATATAAAAATATATAAAACTATTATAATAATTTTTTAATCAGCTATGATTATTAGCCTATATAAAGTTTATATATAATAAGGTTATATAAGGTTATTGATGGGGTGCCAGTCAGGATGGCAAAGAGTTATTTTGCCCTGTAGTCATGCCCTCTGGACACAGACCGATATTCGAAGAGAATTTTTAAATGATGGGTAAACTGATGATGGGTGGGAAGGTTGCTTATTGTGACAAGGGAAAAAAATAGGGCAGCATACTTCTATTTAAAATATTGTTGCTAAACTTTACAGTTAACATGCAGGAAGCCTAATTTCCTTATCATTTTGTCCTTTAGGCTCTGTCCCAGTTGTTGTGTAATGTATGTCATGATAGTGATATTATTAGAGACATTTAAAGTCCAAAAGTTCTAACAAGATTTCTTGATAGTAGCTGTATTCCCATAATGCACTTCTCCAAGGCATAATGGCCGTTTTAATGGCTGTCGCAAACAACACGTGCTTTTAATTTTTCTCAACAGCCGTTAACTTGATTCGACTCTAATAGGCAGTCTCCTAACAAACACTGGTGCCTGGGATCCATCCTGCATCTGGCACTTTGACTCCTGGAGTTCACACTGTTCACATGTAGATGAGGAGCAGAATGATGTCTCCTTTAGGTTACTCCTCTGGGGAAATGGAAAGCAAGCGTATAAGAGACAGTTTACCGTTTGCTTGTAAACACCAAAACAAGCACCATAGATGCTTTGTGAACAAACTCGGGACAGATTCTGGGTAAATGCAGTTGTTTTTTATCTTTAAAGCAAATATAATATAAAGGAAAACATGGTGTGTATTGTAATATGTAATGATTGGGCAAAATTAAGCTTTTGTGTGTGTGTGTGTGTGAGAGAGAGAGAGAAAGAGAGAGAGAGAGACAGTCTGTATGTGTGGGAGTAAGAGGCTGTTACCCTGTAATAGAGCCAGATGAACACTTTGCATAAACCCGTTGGGAAGTCAAAAGAGGAGCATGAGCAGGTGTGCACAAATTGGTGTGTGTTGTGTTAAAAAAAAGAACAATGCAAACCTGCAGAATAAATTGCCATTAGTCAACGGGTTTAGCATATGTGAATATTTAAAAGAGGTGAGAGGACAGAAGCAAATAATGTTTCTAAATAAATAAAGGCAATATAGGTACTGTATATAAATGTATTTAAATTTAACAACACGAATCTCTTAAATGGGACCTGCGATGCAAAACTTACTTTCTAGTCATTTAAGACATTCAGATGGTTCTTTAGTGTGCACCTACAAAAAAAAAATCCTTGCTTTTTGTACTTCCTTTTTTTTAGCCAGGCCTTAAACAAGCCAATTAAATCTTTCCCCTATTTTGACCTCATATAACAAGATAATGTCCCCCTGCTTCTTGCTCAGATCTGTTATTCTCTGGTCTCAGCAGCAGGTCATTTACACTGACACTAAAACATTGCATTTGGAGTAGGAGTGAAATAAAATATGTTTAAGGTATGAAGAAATGTGATATCTGAGAAGATTTTCAGCTGGATCATTAACAAACACTTTAGCTCTGAGACCTGTATTAACCTGTTAAAGAAATGATAAAATATAAGACCTTTTTATTTGTCATGATTTAATTTACTTCAGTACAAAATTAGGCCGTGTGTCCTACATACTTCTACTTTTTCATAAAAGTCAACACATTGACCATCTCACAAATTACTATTTTCTAATCTGCAAAAATATGTAGTTATTTAATTTTTCACCGAGTCAGCAGACATATTCTAGTTAACAGCTTAAACAAATTCAATGTAGTTTGTTAAAATTAAGATGGTATGGTAGTGCAGCAGTAGCGTTGCCATCTTTTAGTGGCCAGTGTCCTCAACCTGAGGCTGAGCTTGAGGTTACTGCTGAGTGTGGATTTCCTCCTGTTTCCTTTAACAGTCCAAAGCATGGCATTACGTTGATTAGCTATTCTTAATTGCCCTTATGTGTGAATAATGCTGGGATTAATTCCTGAACAAAAGCTACCCTAAAATAGTACAGAGCAAAGGTTTTAAGCCACCCCTCTTTTCTTCATATTAAATTAAATAAAATGAGGGGAAGAAAAATGGGAATAAAACCACTCAGAATTCAGCATCACCAGTATAATAATCACCGGCCTTATCATCTGTCATCATCTGCACCTGTTTCCTACTGGTCTATGCCTTAGGTTAGATTTTTCTTATGCTTGAATGATTTATAGGTCATTGTGTGGCTTAACAAACAAAAATATTCTTCTGAAACCGAATATAACCAAATATGAACTCAGGTTACTCTATGTGTAAAAGTTTACATGTTCTGTCTGTACATCGCATGGCTTCCCACTGCCCAAAAACATGCAGGCAGGTGAATTGGTGACTCCAATACCCCTAGATGTAAATGTGTATTCATGGTGCACTGTGACTGACTGGTGACCCATAAAGGGTGTGTTTCCAGGACAGGCTCCAGAGCCACCACAACCCACAGGATAAAATCTTGACTTGAAATAATCAATGTCAGACTAAGAAACAAAAGAGATTATTAAAAATGCCCTTCTTTTGCAAACTTTTAATTGTATTTTTTTCCACCATGTGGTTAAACCCAGTCAGTGTAAATAATCTATGCCTCAGCAGGAAATGCTGACAGACAGCCATTTACCCAACATGATATTGTCTGTAGACAGCAGACTGGTGGGTGTGTCTTCAAGATGGACTGTTGGGCGAACCATGCATGAGCTCATAGGCGCACCCATCATCTGTTTCTGAAAAGGGTCCCGGGACTCATAGGGAATTTTATAATTGCATTAAACAAAAGGTTTCTCAAATATCATGTTAGATTTCATGTAGGGTGTGTGTCAGATGCGTTAATTTATACTCACACAATTTAAAAGTGACCAAATGTATGGGGACACATGACCTTCATTCACTTCATTTATGTCCATTCCAAAACCATGGGCATTAACACATTACTGACAATCAAACAGCGCAAACTTCTAAAAAGACGGGAATGACTGAAGTGATTTCATTTCCTCCACATTATATTTGCAGGTCAAGACTTAATGATGAATTGAAGAATATCAATCCATCATTAAGCAAAATGTGATAGTTTTATAACCCTTCATTAACACTGCTGTATACATACATTTTCAAGTATATTTAATTAAGGTATTTTTATTATTTTATTTTTTTAAACGAACTATATACATTTACTGTACATATCCATCTTGGTGTCTTTCCTCCTTCCAGCCTAACAGCACTTTGTCCTTTTATCCGAAATAAATGACCACAGACATTTTAATGTAATTCTGTTTGTTGACTCTTGTTGCTTTGCCTTGTGGGATTTAGGAAAGCAAAATCCCAGAGACAGTTATCTCGCTGCTTTTACAGTCTGCTCTTTTTGCAGTTCATTCATTTATGGCATCGGAATGAATGGAATAATGTTTCTCAGCACTAATAAACAAGTTAATGCATGACACTTGCAGTCCCATTAAAAGAAACCACAGCCACTGAGAAGACTATAAAGATTATAGGTGAGGAAAAGCAGTACTGTTCTACATTTGGCCATACCAGACTAACACACGCACACAATTTTATTAGGAAACAAATATTTATAATGTAATGTTAAAAACCACAGGAAAAAAAAGCATCAAACAGAATTTCCAAGTTTCATCGACCTACATTCTTCATTCTCACCCCTCTATCCTTTCTGTCTACCTCCCAGTTTCTGTGAGCATGCATGGGTGGAGGAGTTTGTTGTGTTTTTGGAGAGTATGAGCATGTGTTGGCAGCATTATAGGTCAATGACTCCATTTCACCAAGGAACTTTAAGAGGCTAACCACTTAAAATAATACATAAGAAATAAAAACAAGCGGATATCTCTGACAACAAATTCAAGCGCTGAATACGCTCTCCAACTTTAACCGCATTTCTGAAGTGGATCCATGACGATAAAAGTGACGGCTGTTCAAACACAAACCGCACTGAAAGAGCAAGCACCAAATACCAGAATTGAGATTCTTTAGCCTAAGTCGATATGATTGTCTAGGTCATGTCGTGTTTTTCAATTCAAAATATCAATGGAATTTTTTACATGTGATAAAACCCTGTTGACTGTTCACCTCGTGACCCACTCGGACTATGTACTTCTCGCATGGGGAAACGCTGGCCTGTTCATTTTCCCATTAAAACAAAGTTCCTCGGAAACATTTGAGTAATGTTTTCCAAAGCTCCGCTCCGTTGATGGCTCCCACATACTGTCTTCATTAGGAGAGCAGGGTCTGATTTGGAAACATGAGCATAGAGCCCCTGCTTAAATGACATTCTTCAGATTCCCTGTAAACATGCAACAACAAAAAAAAGGAAGAGAAAAAGATGAGAAAGAGGATAAACAAATTACGTAAAATTACTATTCCTTAACAAAACGAACAGGGTCATGATTTGTTTCAGTGTTACTCCAAATGTGGAGCAGTCATGAGAAGAAAAAAAAATTCTAACACTTACTTAAATTCACACATTCTTAGAGGAGCTGTCCATAAATAAAGATTGACCAGTTCATCACAAAAGTAGCCTTATAATACTTTGAAAAAAAAAATGGTGAGATTGTAATTGTAGATCTTGTTGTCTTATCTCACTTATCACACTTTTTTCAAAGCCAAAGATCACACCTTGTCAGAATGGAAATATCCGGCTTATTACATTTCCTGAGGAGGCAAAACGGCATGCAAATATGACCACATGTAAATCAATAGTATTTGCACCTCCTGTTTTGCTTTGCATGACACTTAACATGTTTGGAAAAGGACATCCCTTTTGCCCTGGCCAGCTGACGTTTTCATAACATTATGCCTGTCTAAGCAATGAAAATCAGCTAACGAAGCTAATATGAATTTTTTTTTTTTTTTCAAAGAGAGAGAAACCCTTTCACATTTTTGACTGTGGAGAATCAGAAGTGATTGGCACATCCTGTTTCCTGTTACTCACAAGTCATCCTTGTGTACATTTTTCAGGCAGCTGTTTAAGGCTACATGACATGATTGGTTACGCATGAGAGGAGAAAGTCCTTCAGCTTGGCTGTAACATTATAATAAGCTTATAAGTGTGCTACGTTAGGTACTGTAACATCCTTACATATGTTTAGGTTGGCACTGATTGACTCAGTGGAACTTTTATTTCTGATTTGTCTGAACACTACAAGGGTTTGTGCATCTGTTGTTTTATTCTCTATAAGCACAGCACACTATGGCTTAAGCTTGACAGTGGGAATAAACTGTAAAAAAAGGGAAAACCATAGCGGAATGTTTACAGTTTTTTATTGGTTATATTATTTCCTGTTCGTTTTGCAGTACATAGCACTCACAATGGCAACAGTTCAATAGTCAGTTCTGTTCGTATTTATGTGAAACCACAATCAACAGGAATTTCAATTGCTCTAGCAATGCACTAACTGCAGGTTAGCCAAATCAACCATGTGTAGTGTTTAAACTTTTTTTGGTCCCCCCATATAGTCGAGGACTGAGAGTCGCATAAATGTTCCCCAGATGTGTTTGGAGACCCTGCTTATGTGTAGGAGTACAGAGTCATTTTACCCATGTTAATCAATTGCAGCTTTTAATAATTTGTCTAGCTGTGTCCAAAACCACTCAGTAAAACACTAAATAGTTTGCCCAAATAGGACCAGAAGCACACTGTTTTGACATTAGTATAGTGGTGTGCATTATTGGCTCCTTGGAGCGAAGAATGAACAGCCTGTTTGCAGAGCATGTGGGCTAGTCCTTATCTCGTGCTACCCTGCTGCGTGCACTAATCTCACAGGTTTATTTTCTCCTCCGCACTCCAGGAGATGGTATTTCATACAACCTCTGTGAACACAGCACACACAACATAAATTAGATAATAAACAAAAAAATTCTAATCCTGCCACAGCTAATTTAAATATGGCCTGGATGATATAAGCAGGAGACATCTGCAGTAAAGGCAAATCACTCTTTTTTTTAAATGTATTTTTTTATTTTAGTTTTTTAAAGAAGTGGTCATAAGATGGAATAGTTATAGAGAAGTTGGTGAAACATGAACAAGGAAAAGTTTATTTATAAAGCATAGGCAAAAATCACGGGCAGATCACGATTGAGTCAGGATGCTGCCTTCTCCCAGGCAGCACCTTACACCATGCATGAAGGAAAAAAAATATCTCTAAAAAATTTAATGGAAGAAACCTTGGGAGGGGCAACAGTACACCACAAACTGCTAGGCTCCAACCCTGACACCAACTGAACTGGATTTCATTTACTCCATGATCTCATTAAGCACACTTAACCAAGTAATCCATTTTATTTTCTCCCTGACACAGTGTAGATTCCGCTGCCATGCCCAAGCAGCACTCCATTATTCTTTAGAAACGCTCTCAGACTTGTTTGAGGTTTCCAAGGGTGGGGAAGCTTAAACACTGGCATGTGATACTGCCAACCTACTCTTAGCAGGGACACAGAGGCCAGCTGTTACAGCACATTTTGCTCGCCTGGCACAGGAGATGTGGGGACCTGGGTCCATACCCACACTGTGTAAACTGCATGACCTGCACAAAGTTTGATCGTGTAACCACATCACTTAGCCAATCAAGCTCTTTCACTCAAAATCACTCATTCAAACCTGTTTGATGTCCCCTCCACATACACACATACAATCGGAGTATTAATGTGGCTCAGAAAAAACAATAAAATCTCACTAAAGGCTTTGTATTGGTCACTACATTTAAACTGTCCAGATGGTTAGATCCTACAATTAATGTATGTATCCACAGAAACCCTGGTTTGCCCTAAAACAGACCAAAGATCAAGACTCCTCGTGACTATGCATGACTATGGTGGGCTAGTATAAATAGTAACCGCAGACTGACCCTAGATTTGTTCATATAGGATATGCACAACATGGCATTTCTAAAGCTTAAGAAAGAAAGTCGGTAGCTTAAGCCCTTTTTAATTAGTCTTTGGTGGCATGGCAGGGAGGGAGCACAGCCGGTACATTGTACACATACCACATAGATACTAAATATAGGCAGAGGCCGGCACTGTTGAAAATTGGCATTTTTCTGATCCGAGTTTGTTTTTGCTTTCTAGTTATGCACAAGCTTAGGAGTAAAGTATAACTGCGACCATTCATCATAAAGTATTGAGGCCAAAACATAATGTATGGATATAAACGTGTAACATATAAACAGTGCTAGTAATCACACAGGCCAAGAGGTAATCTACTACAGGTTTAAGGTCAGCTGAAGTTTTAAGGGTGCCTGTGACCCCTGCATGACTTTCAGCTAACGTACGGG